>NC_137814.1:26074691-26082191 GCF_963921795.1 Nannobrachium achirus | reverse complement strand
TGAGAAACCCTGCACAGCACCATCAAGCACCTCAGACGCTTCTTGCTCAACCAGTGAGATAAAGGGCATTGGCCAAGTCGAGACAAACTAGTAAGTCTTGTAATTCTACACACCATAAAACTCTCAGTGTTCTTTTATCGATTTGGAACTCACAGAGAGTGCAGAAATGTATAACCAAATGGGACCTTACATTTTCCAAGGCTGGCGAGATCACCCAGTAGTACCAGACAGTGAAACCCCACTATTGTTTTCAGATCTTAATAGGCTGCTAATTAGAATAATATACAAGCATAGAAAAAAAGTAATTACTGCACTTAAAGGACCAGGTCACCTCTGGGACAACCAGATCTTATTTTATTGTTGTGTGTGTGGATCAACACAATCCTGAATATTTTTTTGTGTTCAATCTGTGTTTTTAGATATTTTAGTATTTCAGCATGCTACAACTGGTCATATGATGCATTTTGCATCATATGACCAGTTGTAGCATGCTGAAATCGGCTGAAATACTAAAATATCTAAAAACACAGATTGATCACAAAAAAGAACTCAGGATTGTGTTGATCGTGTCCCACACAACAATAATGTCCCAGAGGTGACCTGGTCCTTTAAGTACCATTTTGAGGTATTTTTAGTTTACTGGAGTATTTCCAATTTTAAGTACTTTTACTTCTACTCCACTACATCCCAGAGGCAAATATTGTACTTTTACAATACTCGTTACTTTGTAGATGTTGATTATTATAAAAAAAACATACATTACCCACTTCAGCCCTATATACATTTCGTCCATTTGACAATAGCCAATCTGTAGATCTGCAATTTCTTATACATTTTATACACTTGAAAAGTTGTAAAATGGGACATTCTGCATAATGACTACTTTATACTTTTGAATTCTGGATGTCTGTTACACTCTACTTGTAACAGAGTATTTATACATTGCAGTAATTCTACTTTTATTTAAAGATCCGCTGACACGCCCCAAAATTATAATAGTACGATACAGTGGGTCACGTGGTCTCTCTGAAAACGGTCTGAAATAGTCTGAAACTCATGTCACAGCGTAATCTGCCCCTCGCCCCCCAACAACAGCTGACCAGTACATTAATTAGTCCAAGTACAGTCAATTAATTCGATTGGCTTATAATTGCGCATTCTCACAATGACATCATAAACATATTATAACTAATATTTTAAGATGACTTTTTAAAGTGACAGTACCCCTTTAGATGATAGTCCTACTTTAAGTAAAACATGTGAGTGCTCCTTCCACCACTGAACATAAGGTAGCCCAGCCCTGAGCCGTAGACCTTACTGTAGGCACCATTATGTCTGTGTTGGCTACTTGGCTACTAGCCCTCTTTGCCTAATGCCTCTACAGCAGGTCTTCTTACCTTGGCTACAGGGCTGCACCTCCTCGTCCACATGGTAGCTAGAGATCCATGGGTTCCGGAACATGTTTTAGGAGGGACAGGAACAGAAGGAGAGAGATGGAACGAACTGCCCTGGTTATAATATAGACCTCCCCCCCACCCATGCACAGCGCCACTGGGAGGTTGTATAGCAGACTGTGGACAGCAGTGAAGAAGACTTAGGATGGATGGAGGTGGTGACACACACACACACAAACTTAGTCCCAGACTCGGCGAGTGAGAGGGAGGAGAGAGAGAGAGAGAGCTCAGAACTGCATGACGGTCACACACACAGACAGACAGACACTCCCAGCAGAGTGGACGCTCCGATCACACAGCGAGTGGCAGCGCGCGCACGCGCGCGCACACACACACACACACACACACACACACACACACACACACACACGCACACACGCACACACGCACACACGCACACACACACACACACACACACACACACACACACACACACAGGGGAACAGCCAGGGTGTGAGTGTCTGTTTGTGTACATGCCAGGAGACGGGAGAGAGAAGAGGGGGGCTCAGAGCGGCAGGCCAGGGTGCTAAAGCTGCTCAGGGCCTCTAATCAGATTACAAGCAGAAATTAGCCTTGATGATCAAAACCCTGGCACAGGATTGGAGGAGCGTGTTGCCAGTAAGGTTGAATGAATAGGCTGCTGCCTGCCTGGCTGCCTGCCTGCCTGCCCTGCCTGGGACAGTACTGTGTTATACGTACGGCTCTGGGAGTAAACGGGCCGTTTACACACCAACGTCACTTTAACTAGAAGTAGCTATAAAACTATAGGTTTAAACCTATAGGTTTTAAAAGGTCAAGTGGATGTCAGACTATTTCCATGACCATAAAACATTTGATTCTGTCAAAAAAAAAATATATATGTATATATATATATATATATATATATATATATATATATAGGCCTATATATATATATATATATATATATATACTTTTTGTGTCAAATGTTTTATGGCCATTAATAACTTTAGCAGAAAAACAAGCCCAAAGTCTCTTATAAAAAGCAGACTTGGCAACACTGCTGTCAGGCTGCATCAGCGCTGTCAACCTGTGGGTTATCCAGATGACAGTGAAGTGACAATTTAAAGATTTTTAAGACCTGGAAAAAAGACCATCACTGTGTTACTGTGATACTCAACAAAATACTGCCCAAATCGTCAAAAAATATAAGAAAGAGGAAAAAATAAATAAATAGCAATAACAATATTTATCTGTGGAAGGAAGTCAAACAACATTGAATGCCTTAACTCCAACATTTCTTGTGGGGGGTCCCTAGGCCTGAAAGGTTATAACCCACTGCTATGAGGTACTACGAGCCCTGTGCATGTGTGTGTGTGACCTGTGTGACCTGTGTGACGTGCGTGCGTGTGCTTTGGCCAAGGTGTCCAGCTGGCTTCCCATTTCAACTTTACACAGTCCCAGGAATGTCCAGAACACTCATGGACTTGTCTGTAAATGGTCTAAAAGTAGACATACTGAAAAGGACCACTGGTGCATGGACACTGGACAGTAGACCATTTCAAAATCTGAAGGCAGTCGAGTGAGTCCACCAATTGAAGATAAGAACAAAATGTTTGCTTATAAAAACAAGTGCAAAAACGTAGTTTCCTTTTTTGTCTCCACCAGACCGAAAGGCGTGGCCTAGCCCGCATGGCCTGTTGTAGTGCCACCATGAGGCCAATTTTTTCGAAACACGTTTTTTGACAGTCATCCTTCAGATTTCAACCATAAATCTAAAAATTTGCATGCACATTCCCACTAGGTGGAGGTACAAATGCCACCCTTTTCACATTGGCCTGTTATCGTGCCACCAGCAGGTCGACTTTTGCTAAACACATCTTTGGAACAAAATGCCTCAAATCATGAATGCAGCATCCGATTGCCATGAAAGGCCAAAAAAGTCATGGCACCCTTTTCACATTATAGCCTCACCAGAAGGTCACAATAACCTACCTGACCTGGCGGAGACCTATGCTCGGAAGTCCACTGCTTCTAGTCTTTTTAGTCATTCATTATGACAATTGATTATTCCCCCCACACACATTTCTGTGTGATGTCACTGCTGTGCTGTTGTATGCTACCTGCCACTGGGAAGACATTGTAGAGTCTTGTTCCAACTACTCCCGCCCAACACTCCCTGCAGACAGTTGCTGCCCCAGCCCGTAGCTGTAGGCCTACGTGTGGTGACAAATATCACCCTCCTCGCCCGACTTTAAAGTCTGGGTGAAATCAAAAATATGTTTTTCACAATTTTAGAGCATATCTGTAGTGATAATATGTCCATACCTAACAATGGAAGCCAAAAAAAAGTGAAAGATTCGAGTGCTTGTGTATTATAATGAAACAAACAGCCTATAAACAAAAACGTAATGTGTGATGACGCAGGTCGACCGTATGAATAATCCATGAGGTGAGAATGATTGACAGGTGCCTGTATCAATCAACTTCAAAAATGGGCCGGTAGACTGTTGAATAATTCATTCATTGCATTCTTTACGCTTATCTTCCACAAACCCAATTGACCAGTCGCTATGCCCCTCCTAAAGCCGTCCTTGTCCAATGCCAAGTTAGCAACAGGTTACTAACGCAGCTGACTTGGCAAGCTGCCATGGCGGCGCGCATCGGTGTACCGCGAGTCTGGCTGCTAGATAGATGGGATTTATGGTTCTTTGAAGTGAGCCGGATCTCTGAGATCCGTTCCTTTCAAAGAGCCGTTCAAAAGACTGGCTCATTTTAGTTACTGGTTACTTTGTAGATTTTGATTATGATTGCAAATCACTTCCACCCAAATAGGCCTATACATTTTGGCCATTGGATACATTTCTGGCCTTTGAAAATAGGTGATCTACAAGCTCACAATGTGTCACGTTGCGATGCATTGTGAGCTTGTAGATCGGCTATTTGCAAATGATTTTTCTACATTTTACTCATTGGAAAACCTGTGAAACAGGACATTCTGCATAACGAGTACGTTCTAATATTGGTACTTTAAGTACATTTTGATACCAATACTATTTTACTTTTACTCAACTACATTAATAACATTCCAAACTTGATTGCAGTATTGATATGTTTACCAAAGTAAAGAAATGTAGTACTTTTCCCACCACTGTTCATTAGAAAGGAACGGCTCCCTACTGTGAACCGAATCATATCGTTCATTTCAAAGAGCCGTTCAAAAGTAGCCTGGTTCCAGCACATAGACCCGCCCACTCTCAGAGTGGACCGTTTCTCTGGTCTGGAATTGTGTTCATAATAAGTGATTTCTGGAGCCGAAATGACGGCTCCTCCAATTAGCGCAGGGGGTGGGGGTGGGTTTAACAAATAACCAATCCATGCCGTCAAAGTCCCTCCCCTCCAGAAATCCCTCATACAGGGCACAATGTCAGACTCAAGCTTCAGCTGAGTATGAAATCAGGCTAGTTCAAAAGACTCGATTCGTTCGCGAACGTCCCACCCACACGCTCCGTGTCACAAACACTGAAACAAAAACAGAACGGATTGTACTGACCTACACAAACCCACAGGAATAATTTAGGAGCACTTCATGAGAAAATATAACTGGTAACACTTGTGTACTGTATGTTAATCTGACTTTAGTATAGACTATTGTTTTCTTCCTGGACGTGCGTTTGTGGCAGGTTTAACATGGGATTTTGACAGCTGGCTTCTCCTCCTCTGCACGCCGCCATGGCAGCTTGCCAAGGCACCCGCCTTAGTAACCTGTCGCTAACGTGGCATTGGGCAAGCACGGGTTTAGGAGGGGCATAGCGACTGGTCAATTAGGGCGGTCGCGATTACAAATTAAAGTTGACGATTAATTGTCACACTAATAACTGTGATTAACAATTTAATTGTGTTTTTTGGCATGGAACACTGGATGAATAAAAAATACATTTCTGTTTTCCATGTAAAATGAAAAGAAAATGCACATACAGTATAACAAATAAGTGAAACATAGAAAGAAATGACTGACATATGTATTAATGTTATACTTGAATCACAAAGTGAAGCGTTGTAAGCTTCTGCTTTTTTAATGTATGAACATTTCTTGAATATGTAAACGATTATGACGAATTGACGTAATGACATATGTCATTTGTAAATTGTGAAATGCCTACCATCAATTATCCTCTCATAATCCATGAATGAATGGTGCTGATTGCTGATGGTGTAGGACTGCTGTGTACACAAAAAAAAAGCCTACAGACACACATCAATTTCTGATTTGTGGCACTGGTTGAACAGGAGGGCTTTGAAAAGGAAAAAGCTGCAATAGGCATGAGTGCCAAGAACATTTATGTTCTACTGTTGAACTAATACAGAAAGCCAGTTGGAGCAGAGGATATTATGTATTATTGTGTTTTTGAGCTTCATGCAATAGCAACAAGTAGTGGTCCTATAACCCAGTGTTTCTTAACCTGTGGGTCGGGACACCCAGGGGGGTCCCCAAATTATTTTGGGGGTCCCCAGATGATTAACTTTGTGCAACATTGTTTTCTCACTCAACAGTAAACAAACTAACCTAAAGTTAAAGGGATATTCCACTTTCAATAACTTTTTGTCATTGTATGGTCTAATCAGGCTTGTATGAACACCCTTAACAGTTTTTAATTTTCTTCATTCAGTATTTAGATATTTGATGTAAATGTTATAAGGCCCTCCAGGCTCAGGGCCTCTCCCCACACACACTCATTGTAACTTCAAACTCCATTTTAACCATGATAGATTCATTAAAAACACCCATTATTTTTTCTGGTGACTCATACTACCCTCTTAATACGTGAGCAGGCCGTGTTTTTTCCCTAACGTTTTTCATGTATTTTTAATAATTCTTTGGGAAAATGGAAAAGATTTAATCCAATAATAATTTATAAAAAATACATGAAAAACTTTATGGAAAAAACACGGCCTGCTCACGTATCAGGAGGGTAGTATGAGTCACCAGAAAAAATAATGGGTGTTTTTAATGAATCTAGCATGGTTAAAATGGAGTTTGAAGTTACAATGAGTGTGTGTGGGGAGAGACCCTGAGCCTGGAGGGCCTAGTAACTTTTATATCAAATATCTAAATACTGAATGAAGAAAATTAAAAACTGTTCAGGGTGTTCATACAAGCCTGATTAGACCATACAATGACAAAAAGTTTTTTTGAAAGTGGAATATCCCTTTAAAGTGTACAGAGGGTATATGCACATTTCTAAAGTGACAATTTAAGGACTTTTTAATACCTCTAAAATGACAAATTAAACATTGGCCAAATTGCCAAATATTAGAGGCAGAAATTGTGAAAATAGCCCATCTACATGCTCACAATGAGCATATAGATCTGCTATTTTCACAATAGAACCGTGTTATACAAAATGTAATGCCTCAACTCTTAGTGCTCGTCAGGGTGGGGGGTCCCCAGTTAAAATATGATTATTTATGGGGGTCGCGGCCTGAAAAGGTTGAGAACCACTGCTATAACTGACCACAAGATCAAAATGTCTCAACAGAAGAGCACGGAGATCAGACTACAACCACCTCCGTTGGGTTGGTTTGGTCATCATTCTCTACCATACAGTACAGTAATACAGTAAAATGTTGGAACACTGCAACGACAGAACCAGCTCTCTCTCTCTCCCTCTCCCTCTCCCTCTCCCTCTCTCTCTCTCTCTCTCTCTCTCTCTCTCTCTCTCTCTCTCTCTCTCTCTCTCTCTCTCTCTCTCTGTTCTCTCCCTACAAGTGCCACCACCACGCCTCCCCCCTCTCTCTCTCACGCACGCACGCACACACAGACAGACAGAAGAGGTGCAGACACAATCTCCTCTAATGGACAAGGGGAAGCACTTGTCTCCGTCATCACTGAGAGAGTGAGACCAGGTCCTCAGTGAGAGAGCGAGACCAGCAGGTCTTGAGGCAGATGGGATTACAGGGGAGGTGAGAGTGGCCTGTTGCTCACAGAGAAGAAAATGAATGAAGTCTGCAGACTCTGCACACGGCTGTACAGTAGCTCTGAATAATCTATTTACTTTGTAATCAGTTGCACAACGTTTTGGCCCCA
>NC_137814.1:25907191-26072191 GCF_963921795.1 Nannobrachium achirus | reverse complement strand
AAGCTCAAAATGCGAGCTTGGAGATTGGCTATTTTTTACTACTTTTGTTTGACGCTGTAGTATAACAAAATAGGACATTAATTTACAACAACAACAAAAAAACATAGAAAGTAAGAGGTAAGTAAGGGTTTCTGCCTGACAACAGCAACGATATAAGTAAGGCTTTATGTGGTTAAACATTACTCATCAAGTCTTCTTTTTGTTCCATCCTCCATGCTTCCTCTGCCTTCATCTTGCCGGATCACTCACTCACTTCTCTGGACGCTCCATTTGTCTATCTTCTTATCTATCGCTCTCTGTCATCCCACTCTTTTTCTCCCCCTCTCTCTCTCTCTCTCTCTCTCTCTCTCGCTTTCTCAAGACTCTTTCTCAATGCAACCCCCTCCCCATTTTTCTCTCTCACTCGCTTGGTCTGGCAGACCCCAGGACAACAAACATGATATTTTGACCCCCTCACCACCAGTGGCAGCTACCCCCCCCCCCCCCCACACACACACACACACACACACACACACACACACACACACACACACACACACACACACACACACACACACACACACACACACACACACACACACACACACACACACACACACAATTCCGTGTCTTGCAATTCCCCCCTCCCTCCTTTCATACAAATGTACCAATACACTAGACGTCATCTTCAACTTGTGTTTCCACAAATAAATCAAGTCACGCGGGCCTAAGCAAGGCGGTCTGCTCCGTCCTGTCACTGCCTCAAGAAGACCACTCAAGTAAACAAGTGAATTGCACATTGTAGACAAGTCGATGATGACAACACCAGTGTGCTTAAAGGCCCAGTTCACCTGCATTTTGCATCATATGATGCAGCATGATGCTATGATGCAAAATGCATCATCATTCATGCTGAAATACTAAAATATCTCAAAACACAGATTGAACACAAAAAATAACTCAGGATTGTGTTGATCTTGTCCCAAACAACAATAAAATAAGATCTGGTTGTCCCAGAGGTGAACTGGGCCTTTAAGGTTGCTTGGAAATGATCACTTGTGTTACGGCATGTGTCGCTGAAGAAAGCCATCACATGTTTAGCCCTCACACACGGCAAGGTGTTTTTCTCCCACAGGGTTGTTTTTCCTTGCTGCTTTTTCTGTCCTCCTTTTTTTCTGTTTCCGTTCCCTATTTATTTTCTCTTCTGCCTATTTGTCCACTTTTTTCCTCCGTTGAAACGCAATCTTGTGACAAAATCTAATTGCAGTGTTGTCAGGAACGACGGAGAGCAGCTAAGCTTCAATGCGCTGTGCAATAACTTAATCAAACTATTAGCACAGAAACAATATGTTATAATAATTTATTAACCACTAAAGCCCTATATACTTTGTTGTATGATGAACTCACATCAAGTTGTGAGCTTGTAATGTTTTAAAGGATTTGAACATAGATTTGCTCATGCTCAAAATAGGGACGCCTGGTTGAAGGCTGTTAACTCAATTTACTGCCAGATTCTGGACTTCTGGACTAATTCTGTCTCTTTTCTCTTTTACCAGCATAACATTCGCAATTGACCAGCTAACAAGTAACACTGTGAAGTGAATTCCAGTCTAGCAAGGAACGAAGCATTGTTCATGCAACATGTAAATTGTGTAATCACTCAAAGGTCATGTGTTTTAAAAGCTGCAGTTCGGAGGGATTTGTCCAGCTTTGGTATGAATTCATGTGCTAGAAAAGGTTATGAATGCCAATGCCTGCATTGCGAAACAGATCAGTAAGTCTTCATGCGAGTTAATTTGATTGTTCCCACTTCCTTCACAACTTTGTCATGAGAAAGTACAGGCATAAAGCAAACCAACTCCATTACGCAAATGAAACAACTCTCATGTGGACACGGTGTGGAGAAGCTGACGAGAGAGCTATCAAAGCACTGTGGGACTCTCCTCTCAACCCCACACATCAAAGGTTGAACTAATGAAGATTAAGCTTGGGAGCTGAGAAGCTCGCTGGCGCATGCAGTGAGTAATGCTGTGGCTTGTCTTTTCCTATTGGAAACCAATACCATATGATCCTTTGTTCCACTGTGTCCTCGTACAGCAGCTTTACAGTACTTAGTGCTGTGTGTACGCCGGCATGAGTGACCCTGCATGAGCGACCTGGCCTTCTGTTGGAGCCCAAAGACTTGATTTAAGTGCTTGGCCCGGAAATAGCCGATGTACAAGCTCGCAATGCGTCGCGCTGCTACCCGTTGTGAGCTTGTAGATCGGCTATTTTCGGTGCCCTGCGACACCGGCACTCAGCCGTGTATAAATCGGGTTTGAGCTGAACTAAGGCGATGGCATTAGCTCATAGAGTGAATGCAAGTCATCAACTCACAGATAAGGATCAGAATGCTAGTGAACTGTGGAGGAGGAGGGGGAGAACCAATTAAAGTAGAGGGGGAGATGGCACTGGGGATGTCAAGCTTGCAGGGGTATCTGTGGGGCTAGACCGACAAGCACAACAATAACAGAACCTCACCTACACTTTAAGATAATCTGTTTTGCTGGGGACACCCTGGAACCCCCTCAAGGTCCCATATGGAACCCCAAAACTACTGTATGTCGGACCCAGTGACTGCTATTCACTTCCCTTATAAAATATAAAGCTGGATATAAAACATTACTCATCCATGCCTTCATCACATCCAGACTCGACTACTGCAATAGCCTCCTTCTCAAGAAACCTCAATATGTGCAAAACTCTGTTGCCCGCCTGTTGAAAACAAGACCACAAGGGCTTTTTGCGGTGTTCCTTTTAGTCACGGTGTTTTGACTGTACTTGTGCTGTATTACAAATACATTTCTTGTTGACTGTACTTGTACTGTTCTACATTTTTGTCTAATACAATATTCAATCAATCAGTCAAACAGCCCGCCTCCACACCGGAACCACGATCCAGAGACCCCAGTCCTCCACACCCTTCAACTGGCTCCCAGTAAAACACAAGACTGACTTCAAAATAACTATAATCTCTATATACAAAGTCCTCAAAAACCAGGCCCCCGGCTACCTCTCTGAGGTAGCCGGGGGCCTGGTGCCAACCAGGCGCCATGATGCCAACCAGCGCCATGATGCCAACCTCCTCGACATCCCCAAGACATAGGAAACGAACCTGGGGTGACGGGACCTTCTCGGTGGCCACCCCCTCCTTATGGAACTCACTCCCAGCTCCCAACAAAGCTGCCCCCACCCTCACCACGTTTAAAACCACACTCAAAACCCTTTAATTGATGAAAGGGGAAGACCACCCATTTTCAATATTGAACTGTGTCATTAAAGGGGAAGACCACCCATTTTCAATATTGAACTGTGTCATTAATATACCTTAGAGGAGTTGTGTGGAAATAGAAAAAAAGTTCCCCCCCTTCTGTGTTGCCTAGAACTGGAGGATTGATTTTGGGGTTTGTATTGTAAAGTACAACTTGATGACATCACACATTGTACTTTACAATTCAAACCCCAAAATCAATCCTCCAGTTCTAGGCAACACACCCTTACAGCTGGGTCTGTCTTTTCACTTTTAGAGTTAAATAAACACTCCAGATTTTACTTTGTAAGGAGACGCTTGTCTACACCATCACTAGGTTCCCGATGCTTCGGTGTCACACAGGCTGGAGACCTTGCCCTGTCCTGTTCTCCATTTATCTCTCTGGTGCAGTACGTGGTTCTCAAATTGTCATCCCCCATGTAAAAAGGTTTTGCCAGGGACCCCCAGAAGAGAGGATTTATTTAATACGTTTCTTTATTAATTTTTGTTGAGCAGACATAGGTAGATTTCCTAAGAAGTCAAGTTTTTTTCCCCTTTGCGCACAACACACAATATCCAACATACATACCAACACACATTTAAAACTTCCAGAATATGGTGGTTATCTTTTCCCTCCTGTTTTCCCTTGTTATCCCTCCTGGCACTCCAGAAGGGATAACAAGAACACACACAAATACATAAATTGAACTTAGATTAGCTTATCACTGTGTCGGGGCTGGCAGCTGTAACATCTTTAATTCATTTATATGTTCAATCATAGGGCCCCACACCCGATCAAATTTTCCTGGTGACCCCCTCAGGTTAAATTATAGTCTTGCATTTAGTCTTGCATGCGGTCTTTAAGCCATACAGATGATTTAGGGGCCACGGTTGATTTCCACTCCAATAAAATCCTTCTTCTTGCTAGAAGAGCTGCAAATGCAAGACTCCCCTTTATTCCCCTCCCTATAAGTTGATGGTTTACTGAGACTCCAAACAGCGCCATATCTGCACACAGTGAAAGCTCCACGTTCCAAGATTTCCGCAAGGTGTTTAAAAATGTTTAACCAATAGCCTTGAAAGCAAGGACATGACCAGAACATGTGTGTCATATTTGCTGGTGACATATGACATCTATTACATGAGTCTGCGACACTAGGATATATTTTGGAAAGTTTAGTTATTAAAATAAATACGATGCACAGAAGAGAGGATTTATGTTAAGATGATCCAAATTATTCAAAGTCTTCCAAACATTTTTTTTTCGAAACAAATAAAAAAATAGGCAGATGTACTAGCTCGCAGCGTGGCACGAAGTGATGCACTGTGAGCTTGTAGATCTGATATTTTTGAATAGCCGATCAATGGATAAAGTGGTTAAAATGATTGTGAGGCTATATTAACTACTTTTGCTGGGGACCCCCAGGAACCCCCCTCTCCCAAGGACCCCACTTTGAGAACCACTGCTCTAGCGTGCCTTTATTAGGAGAATACCCACTCAGTTCAGCTCCACTTCCCTGTGTTTAGTTTAAACTGCACAAACATGTACATATTCGCGCGCGAACACACGCACACACACACGCACGCACACACGCACGCACGCACGCACTCTTGCAAAATACAAATCCATACAAGCACACTCTCCCACCTACTGTACATTTGCGTGTGTGTGTGTGTGCACATTAACACACACACACACACGCACGCATGCACACAGGCAAACAGATGGGGAGAAACAAACTAATATAAATCCATTGAAAACACCCAAACACACAGACAGTTAAAAGCCTGAAGTGACTGCTTCGCCTAAAACGTTTACTCTGCCCCCCCCTCCCCCACACACACACACACACACACACACACACACACACACACACACACACACACACACACACACACACACACACACACACACACACACACACACACACACACACACACACACACACACACACACACACTCTGGGCTCCAGGTCTGCGTTCCTCTCCTCTGCCTTGCATCAACTCTCTCCCTGACGTCCGAGCACGCAGAAAACTGCACGGCTCTGCTCTTATATGGGTATCGATGAGCGCAGAATCCCATAGAGGCACTTAGGAAGCTCTGCAAATCATCGGCCGAGAGGGAGAGCGAGAGGGAGAGAGAGAGAGAGAGAGAGAGAGAGAGAGAGAGAGAGAGAGAGAGAGAGAGGTATAGTGCTGTAGCGAACATGTGAAGGGGAGGCGGGCAGAGGTTCATACTAGAGGCTGTGCGCTGAAGAGGTAATGTCCTGTCCTGCTCCAAATCTACATCACCTTGGAACAGCTCTGTAATCCAGGGGTCTTCAACGTTTTCAGGCCAAGGAAAGGACACCTTAGTTGAGAGAGAGACGGAGCAGGGACCCCCAACAACCTGTTCATAGATTCCATATAGTTTCATCTTTTGACAGCACAATCATCAGTTTATTTTGGATTCATGTCAATTTGTGTTTTCAGATAGTTAACCACTTGAACTGTCATTACCTAATAAACTTGACCTTTTACTCTGTACTTAGTCTGCTCTTTTGTCCCTCTACACGAAACCTCTTTGCCGAAAATATCCGATCTGCTATTTTTGGCTACAGTTCTCAGAATATGGACACTAGGGTTCAAGTTGTTAATATAAAAGGGATTGGAAGATTTGGAGGACCCCCTGAAGTACTTCTGAGGACACCCTAGGGGTCCCAGACCCCATGTTGAACACCCGTGCTGTAATCTGCATTATGCCGTGTTTTGGTGTGATGGTGCTTTCAGTGGAAGTGTTGGATATAGAGCCAGTGGTTCTGAATGTGGGGTCCAGGGGTTCCTTGAGGGGTTTCCAAATGGACCCTTACTAGATCTGTAACTCTGGTGGCGTACCGATGGAATCCAGGCAGACAAACAGACGGACAGATGGGGTAAAAACACAACCCTCCATCGTGGGTGTGATTACACGTCGTCTCCTGATATACTGTACAGGCTGGGATACATGCTGTGGGGTTTCAATGTAATATGGAGTTCATCCTGTGTTGCTGTCTCTTGTCAATGACAAAACTCTCATGAACCCATGTATTACCACCAATAGTTCTCAACCTGTGTTTCGGGACCCCCAGGGGGGTCCCCAAATTATTTGGGGGGGTCCCCAGATGATTAACTTAATGTGCAACATTGTTTTCCCAATCAACAGTAAACAAACCAACATAAAGTTTAAGTGTATAGAGGGTATCTGAACAATTTAAGGACTTTTTAATACTTCTAAAATGACAAATTAAACATTGGCCAGAATTTCAAATATTAGAGGCAGAAATTGTGAAAATACACGATCTACATTGCAAGGCGTTGTGAGCATGTAGATCTGCTATTTTCACAATAGAACTGTGTTACACACAGTACTGTGTTACTCTACCTGTAACGCACGTATGCAGCGTCTGCTGTCGGAAATACAGATATGAATAGCGTCTGCCCTCGTGAACCTTTCAAAGTAGCGTATTTGATAGGCATTATGCACTGGCGTCTGCCCTGGCCACACGAATAGCCACGGATCATAGATTATAGTATGCCCTCAAAAAAAGTCTAGAACACACCACTGGTTCTACAAAATGTAATGCCTCAACTCTTAGTGCCCGTCAGGGTGGGGGGTCCCCAGTTAAAATATGATTATTTTGGGGGTTGCAGCCTGAAAAGGTTGAGAACCACTGCATTACACTGACAGAAAAACTGACCTAAACAAAAACTCAATGCAATGACCACATAATCCATCCATTTATCCTGAGGGAGGGTTGGCTGCTATACAGGCAGTCCAGCAGCGCTCGCTCTGCCTGCTGCTGTGCAGGGGTGTCACAAGGGGGGAAAGTGGGACTGAGTTACTAGGGCCCAATGTGAAGGGGCCTTAATTATTTTATACTTTAGCTATTGAAAAATAGCAGATCTACAAGCTCACAGCGCGGCACTGCGAGCTTGTAGATCTGTTATTTTTTTAAAGTCGTGAAAATGTGTACAATTCTTTGAAAATAAGGTGTTTTTCACAACATTTGTAACTCAAATTTTGCTGCTGGGGAACTATATATTTTTAGATGGGGGTCCGTGGCCAAAAACATATCATTTTGGGGGTCCTTCACATGAAAAGGTTTGAGCACCACTGACATGGAAACAACCTTAGAAGGTTTTGAAATATCCAAAGACTTACACACATTAAAAAATAAATACAAAAATAAATAGCAGATCTACAAGCTCGCAGCGCGGCACTCAATGCTCGCAGTGAATCCTTGTACCCAGGGCCCAGAACTTGGTGCGACACCCCTGCTGCTGTGCACAGAAGCCCGCTGAGAGGCTGTCTGTCCCGACAGGCTGCCCGCTGACTGGAACAGTGGGCAGCGGGAGGACAATCAGCGATGTGCTGAGTGGCGAGTACAAAGCTCCAGGGTTAACTGGCGGGATGAGATCACACTCAACAGCTGTGCGTGTGGCGAAAGCCAGTGCAGGAGCAGAAGGGGCAGCGAGGGATCCGAACGCCATGACGCTTCTTGTGGACAGCGATGCGTCACATCACATTCCATTAAGCCTCGATGGACGAGGGTTCATTTGGGTGTCTTAAGCGGGGGCGGACAGGGCAAAAGGTGAAAGGTTGGCATGTGCGCAACCGCTCGCACATCACCCACCCCGGAAGGTACTGCTTTAAATGGAAAGAGTAAAATGAGAGGAAGGAGATGATAGCCAAGGACGAGTCTAATTAACAAGCCAACACACCCGACTGCTCATTCAGCTCTAGGAATGTACGTAGAAATACAGTTTAAGTAGGGATGCACAGATTTGGGAAGTTTCTGGCCAATAACGATAACCTTGAATGTAGTATTTTTTTTTATTTTAAAATGGTCCAACTTGTTGACCCATTTGAAAGCTTAAAGAGGTGGTGCCATAGTTTTGTACTTTTTCTGTTTTTCATGTGTCTAGGAGGTTGAAAGTACTTCATTAGACCCCCTGTGTGGTTATTTTGAGAAATGATGTATTCTCTTAGTATTTGTTTGTTTTCTCTTGGAGGCTGCCACCTTGTGGCCAAAAGTGTCCGTTAAAAAACACAGATACTAAGTATGTCACACTATCAACTCCTCCCCAATTACCATTCACCCAACACTGTGGGGTGTGGCTATATCAGCTGGGTCACCACCCACGAAAGCATCCTTGCATACTTAATAAACTGGGGGTGTGGCCACATACAAACCCAATTTTAACTCTTTCTGTATACTTTTTTGGAAAAAATCTTCCTCCTAGTATAATCATAATCATCATTTAGAGGGGGGGGGGGGGGGGGGGGGGAATCATGGCACCACCTCTTTAAGGGTATATTTGATTACACTTACAAACGGATAGCCTAAATAAACACTGATAGACATTACGGTTGGGAACCACTGCCATACACAACATGTTGAATGAAAGCAAAGTGAAACTCTATGTACACACATTGACACATACAGTATTGTGCATTATTTAGCGCGCCCAGTTATCGATGCGTCTGCATGCAGCATAACATTATATTTACCGCGTACTTGGCAAATTAAATGTTTGCGCTTTGTGATGCGTGTCTGGTTATATTTTAGACGGTCGCTGGGAGAGTCCCGCAGCACTGGGTCAAGCATAGGGCCAGTAAACCTGTCTGTTTATGTTGACGGAGATAACAGGTGCTGCAGGGCACTAAACAGCCGCAGCAAGAGGCCAACCCCCCCCCTCCCGCCCCCACACACACACACACACACACACACACACACACACACACACACACACACACACACACACACACACACACACACACACACACACACACACACACACACACACACACACACACACAGACAGACGTGCAGAGAATGTTAGAGAGGCAGGGGCTGAAATTTCTAAAAGGACCTTTTGGTGGAAATATCGAAAATAGCAGACCTCCAAGCTCACAATTTCGGTGCGTGATACCACACTGAACTAAGGATAATCAAGTCAATACTGGAGATGTGGCAAAACATCATGGATTTCTACACAGAGAGGGCAATTCCTTCAACATAAGATGCTGCATTCAAGTTCAGGAGAGTTTGGACAAGGCAATTCTTTTGAATCCTGCCTTCAGGTATGGCATGGAAAGAGGGCATTTGTATTTCTTTCGCTATAAAAACAGCATTCATGGTCTGGAGAGGACACTTTATACAGACAGATAAAAGGGAAGGGGCTCAAGCCCCCTTTGATGTCTATGTGTGCACGGGCCTGCACACACACACACACACACACACACACACACACACACACACACACACACACACACGCACACACGTACTCGCACACGTCACGCCGTACACAACACTATCCACCTGTTTCCGCTGGAGTTTACTGGAGATTATTTGGACCTGTTTGGACCACACTTCCGGTTTAACAGCAGACATACAAGCTCACATCGCGTCGCAGATGCAACTCGTTGTGAGCTTGTAAATCACACTCGGCTGCGGAGCCGGAAGCTCGGTACAGCGTCTGCGCAATGCACTATGGGGTGTTGGAAACTCGTGGATAAAAACAAAACCTCAGAGAAATAACACCTGCATGGCTGCTGACAGAACCAGCCCTTTAGCCAAAAGCATACCAGATATCTCTCATGCGGACGGACACGACAAGCCCCACAGCCATATCATTCTGGCAGGAGGAAAACCAATCCCCATGTGGTCACATGAGACAGAGCAGCGTGTCAAACGGACGGAGGGAGGTGTGACCGGTTTGGCTCAACTGGTTTCACCGCCTGTCTGTACACCCTCCATCATTCACGTTGCAAAATCCCCATCGGATGAAAGAGCAGCTTTTAGGATGGCGAGACAAAACGTCTTGTGTTCGTTCGGCGGGTATTATCAGTTAACTCGGTTGTCAGACAGTTGTGCAAATGCCATGTCAAATTACTGTCAATTTCGTGCACTTGGGAATTACAAATGTTTTGGATTATGATTACCACACAATCCAAATGCGTGCTAAGCCTTTCAGTCTGTCACCAGTAAAACAAGTCTAGAAGGAACCCTCTAAAAGAAACTCAGGGCAGACAGCTACGAAAATAATACTACCCTTAATGACATGTGGAGTTCCATCCAGGCGGTGTGACACTGACAATGCAGAGGTATTTAAATCAGCCTTCAGTAGGCCTAAGGGTGCACAAATCTTTCACCTTTCCTTTCCAGTCCGAAGAGCATATAGCTGACAACCGTATACAACACTATATGAGGAATACAATCAGCACTGTGACAATTATTCTTAGTTTCTTAAGTTCTTATGAAGGACTTGCCAATATCATATGCCCTGTTGCTCATGACAAAATGTCTCCACATTACCAAGACCTACTATGTTCAGTGAAACCAAACCTGAAATCAGATGGAAAAACAAGATTGATACTTACTTTGTCTAATTCCAATTCAAGCACGGACACTCAACAGGTGAGGCAGCAACAGGATATAAGTGAAGTCCATTTATCCAGACAGCAATGAAAAGTTCCCAGTTCTTAGTTTAGTTTAGTTTTTTCTTAGTTGTGTGTGTTTTCTTTCTCTCTCTCCAGGAAGACAGTGTGTGCTGAGGAGTCTGGAGATGCAGGTGTGAGAAGGTCAACCTGTAACCGTGGCTCCAGAACCATCCGCTGCCAACAACCCGATCCAACTTCAGCCGCTGATGAATATAGCCTGTGGTGTGGTGCTTTCCCACAAGGTCTGCTGTGCAGCAGCAGCACCGGGGCCAAATAAATCAGTCCTAGACACAGGAACGCACAGAAAAGAAAGGAGAGGGGAGAGAAAGAATGGCAAGGAGAGAGAGAGAGACCAGGAAGGGGTGAGGGAAGGGAGGGAGTGAGGGGGAGAGAGGAGGGAGAGCTGGCAGAGCGAGGTGGAGAACAAAACACCCCAACACAGGAGGAGGAGGAGGAGGAGGAGTGGTAACAACTTCAGGTGCTTCTTCAAACTATTTGCGGGACCGGGGTCTAAGGGAGTCCTCCTCCTCCCCTCTGTGTAGCTCTGCCCCCGCCAGGGGACATTCCAAAATGTCCATCCTACGGCCAACAACGGCGGGGACGGGTGGAGGCTGGCATGACAGCTCAGCCTGACAGCAGAGAGAGAGAGAGAGAGAGAGAGAGAGAGAGAGAGAGAGAGAGAGACACTCCATGGAGTTGAGTCGGGAGAGCACAGGCCAAAACCGGCGTGGTAACCTCATCCAGTAGCAACCATGTATGGGCTGAAGCGAGGAGCCTTGATAGAGGGGGCATCTGCCATAAATAGCCAGGAGGGGGAGAGAGAGAGAGAGCCTGGGCTCCCTGGCCTGCAGCAGCAGTGAAGGAAGGGTGGATCCATCCAATCAGCTGTTTAAGACAACAATCATCCCATCCTCTCCTCCACCACCGGGAGCAGCGTACGTCTGTCTGTCTGTCTGTCTGTCTGTCTGTCTGCTGCTGTCCTGCAGAATCAAAGAACTGTGGGTGAAACGCAGTACGAGATGTGCTAGAAAACAATGGGTCGGGACCTGTTTTGGGGTCTCAAAGACATTTTTTATGGGTCACAAGTAAAGTTTCCTACATTTTCTCGAATTAAAAAAAATCAAAAATAATTCTACAATAATTTCATAGTAAATCTTTTTTAAAGTAAACCCATGTGAAGTGAGCGGCGCAAACACGACACACATGCATATCTCCTCATATAGGCTGTTTTGTCTGTTCTGTACTTTTTGTGTACTTCTTGGCTAATTCCAGTGACTGCAAGAGTGCCAGGAAAATGAAGAAGCTTCTATTTTTTTGGCTAACATGAATTGTCCAAGATATGGGGTTATGGTATGGTCAGACTTGGCCCTCAGACTTTGCCTGGGTTTTGGGTCGGGGTCGGCTGGGTGGCGCCTGGGACATGAGACAGTGACCACAATTTGAAGTTTTGAAGTTTGAAGTTCAGGCAAAGTCTTTCCCTCTGACTTTGCCGTTCGTAGGTGGCATATTACGTTTCTAATACAGTCTCCATCTGGAAACGCCCAGAGATTGGTGATACACCAAACAGCGCCAATCAAACCAATCAAGGGCAGCTACGGGCGGGATCTGAGTGAGACCGGATGTGATGCAATCAAGAAGCGCCTGTTGCACTTGCACTGTACTGTAGTTCTTTCACTATTCATCTTTGCCGCTATCATGAGCTGCTGCGAGCCTCTTTTTTCGCACTTCACGTCGCAGTCCCCCGCGCCCTGCCTCGATCCCCATCGGGAGACCGCAACGTGATGTGAATTTGAAAAGAGGCTTGTGTTTAGTGTTTAATTTCCTGCAGGCGCAGCTACTATACGTCATGCAGGACATGTCAATATGAGTGAGTCCAATCACCTGCCAAATAGCTTGGAAAAAGGGACGGCCTTCTTCAGCGGTTGGTCCTGAACGGTTCCAGATGGAGGCTGTATTAGGAACTCAATATGCCACCATCTGACGGAGTCAGGTTAGTGTTCGGCTGGCAGCGGTTTGAAGTTCAGGAAAAGCCCAGAGCATTTTTTGGCTAACACTTTGACGTTGTGGATGGTCCGTGCTAATGTTTTGGCCAACACATGATGCCATGGACAGAACTTTATTTTTTTTATTGCTCCGTGCTATTTTTTGGCTACAACAAAGCTTCTTCTTCTTTCGTGTATCATCGTCCTTGATGATTGGTTGACATTATATTTCACGAGATTTTGATTGGTCAGTGTTTTTGGCTAATACGTGACGTCATGGACAGAACAGCTTTTGATTGGTACGTGCAATTTCTTTGGCTAACACTTTTTTGGCTAAAGTGAAATCTAAGAAAATCCATAAATTAGAAGAAATAACTTAAAATAGCCGATCTACAAGCTCACAACTCGTTGCATGGAATTGTGAGCTTGTAGATCTGCTATTTTCACTAGTTTGGGTGACCGGGGAGGCATCAAATTTCTCTTTTGGGTCTCGAGCTAAAAGGTTTGGGAACCACTGTGCTAGAATGCTTGATTCCAAACACATTCACATGCGTTACTGTGGTGTGGCACCCCAGGGTCGGGTGAGTAGAATAGAATAGTCCAAACTCCTTGGGATGTTTTTTGTCACTGTACTGTATGTTGGAAAAGAAGGCCCAGGATAGAGAACTCTGGCAGACTGTATCAACCGCCAATGCTAGCGATAGGCATAAGTAAGTAAAGTAATATACTGTATGTAAATGCGTGAAATTCGTCCTCTGCATTTACCCATCCTATAACTACTAGGAGCAGAGACTATTCGCTCGGGAGCAATTAGAGGTTAAGAGTCTTGCTCAGGGACACATTGCTAGCCTGGAATTGAACCTGGGACAACCAGGGCCTCTGGCTTATCAGGTGGGCTCACTAGTCACTAACCACTCAGCTATATGGAAATATGAAACATTTTACACTTGAAATAGCTTTGACCCTGGTGGCATGTAAATAGGCCTAATTGTAAATAATATTTATAAAAATAAATATTTGTTTTATTTTTTAACCAACAGTCTCAGGACAGGTTCTGAAAACAATGGGCTTTCTATTTGTGGAACCACAAAATGCCTACCCAAAAGCAGAGACTTTTGCCTGTTAGCAGCAGTGTATTACAGGTTGTCGTCATCTAGTGGCTTTATTCTGCTATTGCAGGTAATGCAGTCAGCCATATAAATCACAACAATCAAAATAACATCAAATAGTAGTAGTACTAGTAGCCTGCCTACACAGTAGTTTACACAGTGAGAAATACATTCTCATACATTTAATTACCATAGTCTCGCGTAACCATACCTGTTTGAGTGAGTGACTAATAGCCTACATCTACATGAATCTTGTCTGCTAAATAAACGAACTTGCGTGTTGCGTCGTCGCGTTCGTTCTCCCTTGCGACCTGGATGTGTCACACATGTCACACGACGATAGGCAACATACAATGAACATGAACATAGAGGTAAGGTACGGTTATGAATGAGAATCAATGGGTATCAGTGGCAAGCAACTGTCACATGCGCAGCGCCTCATTTCTGAAATTCCCCATATTGACAGGTGTGGAGCGACAACAGTGCACTTACCGACTGTAGAGCAGCAGCTGTGATGACAACTGAACTGACTTGTCTGACAGCACACATTGTTGACACAGACAATGATGAACTGACTGTACAGTAGCATACAGTAGGCCTACATTATGTAGAATAAATATGTAGGCCTATGGACTCAGAAGATAGTTCCATGGGGTCCCAAACTGCTATTTCTCGATTTCAAAAGTTTAAGATAGCC
Source organism: Nannobrachium achirus (assembly GCF_963921795.1). Classification (NCBI taxonomy): domain Eukaryota; kingdom Metazoa; phylum Chordata; class Actinopteri; order Myctophiformes; family Myctophidae; genus Nannobrachium; species Nannobrachium achirus. The sequence goes on along the minus strand of NC_137814.1, from coordinate 26,057,673 downwards.
TACCACACGCACACCGGGCGGTCACCGCAAACGCCTTTTCTACACTTTACGGAGTAGGCGGGCTTATAGCCTAAATTGCTAACTACCCACAACGACATATTAAAGCAAATTGGCCATCGTTAGACTGGCTTTTCTAATAAAGCTGTATGGCTAGTACTACAACTCATATAACTAGCATTAAATAAATCCTCTTATTATATCTGTGGGCGTTTTGCCTACACGAATTTGACAGACTAATTGTTTTTCTGGACTTTAGGCCATCCTGTGTGTTGTCTTGATTAGGCTAACCTCAGTCAAACTAACGCTGGTGAATGCTAACCGGTGAGTAGTTAACCTGCCGACGCTGGTGAATGCTAAACTGGTTACAAGCATTACACACTTGATATTGGTTGTGTTTTCATCTTTAAGTCCCTGGATGATAACCTAAAAAGCACTTTATGTAGTGGTGCTGAATAAAGGGAACTTGGAAAAACAATTCATAGCAAACCACAAATAAATTGACAAGACTTCTCCAGCCAGGAGAAGTCAGTTTCTTCTTTTCATATTGCTCTGGGCCCCAGGTAGTTTCCAACTTTACCTGTTTTGGTGCTCTGGAACAGTAGGTCTCAGTGGGCCCAATTTTCTATGGGGCCGCCCTGACCTTTGGGCCTCAGGGCCTGGGATTGGGAATGTCAGCTCTGGCCTTGGCTGTAGAACTTCTTCTTTTTAGCTAAAAATCTTAAACGTATATCAAATCTGATACAGTCAGATATATATATAGTGTTTGTCTGTTGTGCAACACATCAAATATACATAAAATGCATGACGATGTGTTAAAATGTAAAGCACCTGGTATAGTGCCACTGATTCTAGTGAGGCTGATTAAAAACATTTGTGGTGGGAGCGTCCTCCTTTGTCTATTGGTAGGGTGCATGAAAGGTTTAATGATGTATGACCAGCGGATTAGATGCACATGTGCAGACATACACACACACACACACACACACACACACGCGCGCACGCAGGCAGGCACGCGCGCGCGTACACACACACACACACACACACACACACACACACACACACACACACACACACACACACACGCAAGGGGAAAAGTGAAGCAGATTTAACAAAGGAATTTGGGCTACAATCTCCTGCTGAGTGATAGACGAATACTATCTGCTCCTTCTTGTATACTGTAAGAAGACACTTATCCCATATTTCCCTCTGTCAAGATGCTGGATGGCCTACGGACACAGTGGAAAACTGTGGTTGTACTGGACAACTCCCTGGTGTGAATGTGAGTAACTGTGTGTGTCACATGGGACTGTGTGTGTGTGTGTGTGTGTGTGTGTGTGTGTGTGTGTGTGTGTGTTTGTGTGTGTGTGTGTGTGTGTGTGTGTACGTGCATGCGTGTGTACGTGCATGCGTGTGTGTGCACTCAGCAAACGTTCTGTGGAATAATTTAAAAATGAGGCCACTGGGTATTGTCAAGGCATAAAGGATGACTAAACTGCTGATCATTTAACATTTTCTTACAGTCGGGTATTTGTTACTGCACAGGGGGTACAGTAACAAATCCCCAACTGTATAGGGAAAAAAAGTTATTTTCCTATTTCCTGTGTACTCTTTGATACCTTAGTAATCCCTGATGCAATACAGTGTTCTCCAAATATAGATGATTGACACATATATGATTGTTTCATCTCCAGAAGCTGTACATATAACCTGGGTGGCCATAGCTGAACGGTTAGACTCCCGCCTCAGTGGGGAACCAGCAGTCCCGGAGGTCCCAGGTATGATTCCAGCCCTTATTAATGCTCCCCCCTCCTTGTTGCGCGATGAAATAGGTATCTATCCGAAACAAACAACAACCTATGGCCTGAAAGCACTGAAAGCGCTGTACTGTCTCTCACATTATTCTCTCTATCTTCTCAGCCAAATCAAAACAACATCTATTTGTCACTTATGCACGATAACAGTCACCGTATATTGACATTTTGTGAACTTTTCATGTTACTTCAGCTATAATACAAAATATAAATATATGGGAGTTTTCGAAAAGTGTCAACTGTCAACTGTTCACTATACGGGTTATAAGCTGGTAGATCTGCTATTTCCACTATTCCTCGTATGACAAAGTATATAACGCTTACGGCAAGTGGCAAAGGAAGAGTACCCAGTCAGGACAGCTACCCTTTAGCCACTTAAACCCCATATAGCCAACTTTTTAGTTGACCGGAGTCCCCCAGGGCTCTATACTAGATCATCTTGTGTTTTTCCCTCCGCCTACACACAAACTAGCCTAGTAAACTGACTCCTCCTGCCTTCTGATTCGAAGAGTCTGGTTTACGAGGCTAGAGATAAACCTCTTTGCTGAATATGGCCGAATAGCGGCAACAATGTGAGCTATTGTCATGGAATGTTTGACCCCGAATAGGGATGCTAGGGTCCAAGTTGTTAATTTGCTAAAGTTAAAAAAAACGGAGGGTGGATGTCCTTCAGGACTCGGGGAGCGGCCTGGGAGATTCTTTTACTGGGTTCTGCTTGCAATGCCGGCGTGCCAAAGCCTTGATCCAACAAGCCGAGCTCAGTGGGACGGTAGCTGGCAGGGTAATTGTAGCCTGATTTCAGACTCTGCGCTGGAGCTTGAGTCTGAAGTTGTTCCTATTCTATTTGATTTAAAAGGGGAGGGGATTTCAAATTTGAAATTCCCAATCACAAGAGATCTGGTGGGAGGGGTTGTGTTTGACTTGTGTACACAAAACATTCCCCCTCCCCCTGTATGACAGGAATCAAGTTGTTGTCTTTGATGTTTCATTGATTAGAGAGAAGCACTAACGAGCTATTTACACTTGTATGGCTCAATCAATGACCGCAGTTTAGAACCCCTTTGAAGTTCAAAGGGAGCAATTAACCCTTTAAGTGCCTATCCCGAACATGTTCGGGATATTCGGGATCAAAAACAATTTTTTATTTGCTATTTTACTTACCCCGAGCTGCTTGGAGCAACGTGGGTGGTCCCGGCTCGCCCAGCGCTCACCAACGAGAGACGCTAGATGCTCCGACGATTTATTCCATTGAAAATGGTTTAAAATAAAGTTTAGACCCCCCCCAATGTTCACCCAATGTTCATTGTAGGCGGCGCGACGTATTCCAGGGTGCCTATCCCGAACATGTCCGGGATATTTAATAAAATGAATTATTTTATCGGAGGCCTCAATGAAGCCCCGGTCTAGACGTCCATCCTTGGCCGGGACATAGACTCGGCCATCCACGGGCCGTATTCGCGCTAACGGCCAAATCGCGCCGCCCACTCCAATAATAAATCACATCTTTAGACAGGATTTTCTCCGGATTGTGTCCCCAGACCCAAAGAGAAAGTTTTTTGCGGCTGAAATAGCTTTAGATCGGGCTTCTAAAGGGGTTAGCATTTTGGCTACGTGTCAGCTAGCTTCCTCCTCTCGACACCCATAGCATTGACTGGAGTGAAAACACAAGGCAGTTGGGGGAGGGTCGATGAAAGCTATAAAGAAGGTCTATGGAGATTTTTCTGGCACTCTAGCACCCCTTGTGGCCGGATGGCACTGTATGAGTTAACTCACTTAGCGCCGAGCGAGCCAGATTTCAATATGAATCTGCGCTTATAACGCCAGGAAATAGCTATATTGAATCCCCAAAATCACATTACATAAACAGGTACACGTGCCTGCAGATGCCACAAGATGACCACTAGAGTGAGCCATAGCTCATAGACTTTCCATGGTCCCATGTTAAGTCAGAATAAAAAACAAGGTTCATGACATAACAGGATGGTACAATGACATGCTCTCCATTGACATTCAATGGACAGGCCGCGGGCCGCCATTTGAGCTCAATACTGCTCAATTCGTGCTTGATCGTCTCAAACCACCATTGGTATGGGCATCGGAACGTATATAGATGCCACACAGAAAGTTTCCGAATCAAAATCCGACCTAGTGAAGCTACGTGAGGGTCGGATGGTTTGCATTGAGCCTAGCGGCTAACAGAGGCCTACGTAAACAGGAAGCTATGGCTTAAAGGTGACGTCATAATCGTATCCTTTTTTTTCACGGTTTTCATCTGTATGCTAGTCAAAGGTAAGCTAACCGTTCCGCTCCGTCTATCAACCCAAATTAAAAGCTTAAACAATGCTTTTATATAAAAGTCGCTCCGAGTCGCTCGGCACTAAACGCCATCATTAGTTAGTCGCCCCGAAAGTCGCTCGGCGCTAAGTGAGTTAAGAGCTCTGGTGAGCCACCCCTCCCTCCACTGTTTCTGTTGATTTTCAAAAGTTAGACCCAGGTCACCCACCCCTCCTCCGTCTTGCATTGCATTGATTTCATTGGTCGGTGCGCCAAGACACCGACAGAAAGAGGCGCGTCATATGCCACTTCCAGACCAAGAGAAGCAGTCCACTCAGAGAGTGGGCGGGTCTATTGGCTGGAGCCAGGCAAGGGTAATTGTGATGTAATTGCCTGTACACAAGCATGGACTTGTACAACATTGAGCACACACAGACACGCCTGCACACACACACACACACACACGCGTGCACACACACACACACACACACACACACACACACACACACACACACACACACACACTCCTATATCAATCTTTACAATGGTTGTAGACATAGGTCATATGAAATTCCAAAATCCTAATACAGAACATTATATGCATTTTGGAAATAAAGGATTCTTTGTTTATCGTGCAGTATCTAAACAAAATGAAAGGGATGCATATTGTGCACGTTTTTTCAATTTGACAAACAATTAGAATTTGTGTGAGTTTATAGGTTGTCCAATGGAGTGTATTTTAGTTTGTAATAAGCTCTTCATTTGATGAAATAGCCCCAGTGGCCAGATTGAACACAAACACAACCTTCATGCAAAGAGTTTATTTATGAATCAGACTGCAGTATCATACAACAGTAGCACAATCATATGACTATGGATTATGCTCAGATTTATAGATACAAAGATAAATGTATGCCCTAAAGGAAACAATGGATGACAGTTCTTTTAATTTACTCTAAAAATAGCTTGTAAATACTTGGCATAGTTTGGAAAATCAAATTATGAAACAATAATGTTTTGCCCACTTTTTTTTTTACTACCGGAGTACCAAATGCAAATATATCTTGTGAAAAAAAAGAAGATTTTCCACTCCTCTCTCTTGCATTTCATGCAAGGAAGAAAAAAAAATGGTAGCGAGTACAAAACGTACTTAAATCTCATATGAAAATAGAAAATATTACAAGTGTGCATAATTGCTTCAACCTGCAGTATAAAAAAGTCAAATAACACCATGTCCTAGTGTACCTGACATGCCAATTAGTGTTGGTGGGGGCGGGGGCGTAGGTACCGAAATAGCCATTTTGCTGTAGTCAGGGGCAGTTTACATACAAGACCGCGAGGCAGGGCCTTGGTCTTGGAAATGAATTGATAATGACATGGTTCAGTAGTTATATGGGCATGTCAGCTCGTCCTCCCTGTATAATACCAACTATATGGGCTTCATATGAAAGGCTAAATGTTACTACTCCTGTATCCAGTAAAAAAAACACTTAGGTCATATTAAACAATAAATAAATAACAAAAATAAATGTTTTCTTTTTCCTCAAGCAGCCGATCTATACGGTATAAGCTCACAACGCCTCATGACGCGATGCACCGTGAGCTCGTGGATAGGCTTAGGCTATTTTCAGTTATCAAAGATTTTTAGCTTATAATGACATGCCCAAAATAGGGACTCCAGTGTTGTAGAGTGGTTAAGTTTGTTGGTTTGTTTGTTTGTTGGTATGTTTGTTTGAAGTTCACAGTTTGAAATTCATATTTCTACAGAATAAAAATAGTATGGACGGTGGACTCATACAGACATTGCTACTGTACCTCTCCGGCTGGAGGAAAATGGCAGAACAGTAAAGTTGCTTGTAAAAAACCTAATGTATGAAACAGTGCTTAGTATGTTTGTTATTTGGCATTGCCTTAAGTACAACGTAATGCACACAAAATAAGGCGACATGATCACTCCAGATTTACAGTAAATAAGTCACAAGACAAAGTTCCAAGTCAATAAAATGCTACAACTGCAGAATGCTACGTGACAGTTAAGTGAAATGTGGTTGATGATTGAACAACAAGGGATTCCTACAGATTCACTGTCGTTGCAATATACTAATGCACTGCTGCTGCTGCAGAAAAACCACACAACCTTTTTGTAATGAATTTAGATTTCAATCTCCGCACGCACGCACACGCACACACACACACACACACACACACACACACACACACACGCACACACACACACACACACACACACACACACACACACAAACAGACTGTGTGATTAGACTTAATCAGAAAACATACATTCACTTATCAATCCTGACAAACATCCTTTCAAGAAGTGTTTTTTTTGTTTGACAACAGTAATGCATTGTATCCCTCAAGTAAGTGTCCGACAGCAGAAAAGAAAGAAAGACAGACAGACAGACTGTCAGAAAAGTGTGGCTGCATGTATAAAACAACATATTTTCCCACTTTCATTTCTAAACATGTTGCTATGAAACAGCGACAAAACAACAGTTAATGATTTGGCCTGGAAGACATACAAAGACAAAAAAAGAAAAAAAAAAAAAAAAACACAAACAAAGAAATACAGCAGAGATGAATTTGATGTATAAGATATCACAAGGCGCGTCTAACATCAACTCTCGTTGTTTAGCATATGAAAAAAGCACTATTGTATCAAATAGGAAATCATGGCACAATCAGAATTTATCCCTTCCTGTCGAGACTCACGCAACGATGCGCCCTAGGCGTTTCACTAAAAACCAATTGTGTGTTCAAGGCACACCCCAGGGCCATCCCTTCTCACGTCACTCAGTTTTAGTTTTAAAGCACTAGAAAAAGTATGTAATACTCTCAATATGATACTATACAGACATATGATACTTTCAGCTTGATAGAAGTGTGGAGAAATAAAATTCCATGGTTTAAATACAAAATATCTCTTAAAATATTTAAAATATATTTTATTTTGTACATTATGCAAACTGATTAACAATTCAATGATAACAAAAATAAATACTCCGTGAAATGTTCTCCCTTTTTTTTTGATACAGATGTATGAACATAGATCATCTATATAATGAAAGTAATAAGCACCCGCCCCACACCCATATACCCTGACACGATTCCATATCCCTGTAATATGATTTCAAAGACAGGCTCACGTTAAAGGATGCTGGCAGTTTTGTTTTCCCACACTTGGTTCCACCGACGTAATCCGCCATCCTCAAAATGTGGTTGCATAAAGACTTTGCCATCATAAAGTATTATTATTTATTTAATTTATTTTTATTTTTTATTTAAGCACTGATGCCATATGAATAGCCATCATACAAGCTTGTAAAAACATTTTCATTTTTAAATAAAATACAAATTTAAAGATTTTGAAGGGAAAATATTAATATTATTTCATGATGGTGGAAGAAATCAATGGAACCAAATGTGATATGTACAACACTGGCCATATCCTTTTAAGACTCCTGACAATGCTTCCTACAACTAGCTCCACTAGACCACTGCTGTTTGTACAACAATATTGCTCCATCTTTTTTTTGTTGTTCTGTCTGTGTAACTTTTTTTTTCTTTTTTCCTCCTTTTTTCTCCTTTTTTAAATCTTATTTTTAGTCACCAACCTCTGCTTCGACTTAACCTGTGACGTTATTGCTTCCTGAAATTACCTGGAGATTGGAGCTATAATACACTTTACCAGGAACTCGACCTGATCTTGCAGAGACACGCACATGTCTGAAAAGCAGAAGGCAACTCTCCCTCTCCACGTATAGAGCCAATGTGTCATACAGAGTATGTCATTGATCTATGGTGTCATACGGTATAGAGCCACTCTTCACCGAAGAGCTCCATGGGTTTATGGTTTTACTGTGTGTTGGAGAAAGCGATGAGACAGGGCACAATGCGTTAAAATAATCATAAACAAATAAAAGACTCATTGGTTCTGGTCTGGAAATTAAAACAGTTCTTGAGCCAAAGACAGTGATGTCCAGTTCAAAACTACTGTTACCTCACCCATGACAATCAAAAACTCAGTGGAATTTTGGTGTAATCGGACTCTAAATGCCACAAAACAGCTTTATGACAAAACAATACTCCCCTATGTCTACGTAGTGTAAAACATAAGCACTTACATTCATATCCTTTAACAGCTTGCCCGTAAACAAACAGGATCGCTCGGCGATGTGGAGAAATGACTCGACCGTCACTACGGGACATTTTTTTGAAGTTCTAGTATGCAGGACAGATTTGCATAATGTCTGCCAATGAGGAAAGCATATAGGGGACGGGGTAGACAAGAGAGGACAAGCCGCTACAAGAAGACTAGCTAGAGTAGAAATCCTACAAGAGAATGGGATACGGCTGCGGATGGGGGTTACAAATGGGGTCCCAGAAAAGTCTGCCGTGGGTGGGGTGAGGGGATAGGGGGACGGGAGGACAGTGGGTAGTGGAAGTTGCCCCTTGGTTGAGGGGACACCTCCCTTTGGCAGTGGAACAGCACTCTTAGTAATCAACGCAGCGCCGAGGGTATGGGGTGTGTACACAATGCTCTTGTCGGACAAGAAGGCCATTTCAGTGTTGGGATGAGATGAAGGCATTCTAGTAGGCAGCCAGGTCACAGTGTTGGAGCTAAAAAAAAACTCCGATGTAGATGATGGGACGCAGTTTTCTACACTGTCTCCACCCGGCTTGGGTCACTTGGTTCTGGGACACAAAGAGGAGAAGACATTTTTTTTCTGTATCAGTTTTATATCACCGTCAAAGCTGAGGATGAAGATTAGACAAATCAAATCGAGTTTAATACAGTCCAATTCTATTTGTATTCCACATTATTGTGAAGCAAAGAAGAAGTCGCCAGCACACAAGGAAAACCTTTTCACATGATTTCACATGACTTCCTCAGCGTTGACAGCGCTGAGGAAGACCTACTAGGTCGAAACGCGTACGTTGTCCTGTCCAGAGAGGTAAATAAATCATGTCAAAAGGATTTCCTTGTGTGCTGGCGACTTCTTCTTTGCTTCATGATTCATGATGAGCCGTGCACCAAAAAGATTGTATTTAATTTGGAGTGTTACGGGCTGTCTGCTCTGTTGCAGTCTTCTTTTCCACATTATTGTAACAGTAAGAGTAGTTCTTAATGATATCGTCGTGGTCACGTTTGAACCTCTATGTCCATATAATAATATGGAGATACCTGACAAGAAGGATATGCTCCATGAGGTTTCATGTGGCTGGTTGGAGGAGATGGTCTTAGCCTGTAGTACAACAGCACCATCTTGTAGCAATATCTTTAAACAGCAGCACCGGGTCACTACACTCAATGATATTTTTTATGACGGCATCCCAAGATAAAGCAAACAACTAAACTTAGTCGTATTACACATTACCCAATATTGTTGGCACAATTAGGTTAAATGTCTGTGTTATCCATGAATTATTAATAGTAAACATTTCAATTTGAAACTATTGAAAGTTGAAACTACTTGAAATAATTCAAGAGCAATACTTTGGAAATCAACCTTGACTAATTGTCATACTGTAGGAAATCACATATTCTGGATTTTAACAAGGTAATTTGATTATATTCAAATAATTTCCACCCACCAAATCCTTTGATAAAATGAACAGAAGAAGAATTCTAACGATAAGTCAACCATTTCAATTAAACATTTTTTTATATAATCTTTCACTGGTATAGGATTTGTCACAATAACCTTCTATATAAACGTGTTTATTATATAACTTCTCTAAACATTATTATTATTATTATTTTTAAATTGTGTGCCCCGGCACTCATGCCAAAATGTACCGGAAATGTAATTATTTATGTATTTTAAGGTTAATACTGTTTCTGACAATGTGTTGTTTATTTCCAAAAAATATATATCTTTCATATCATAATTTTATCGTTTTGAGGAGAGAGCACCGTCACTTCGTAAAATTCTAGAATTTCATTTTGAAATTGAATTATTTTCATACTGCAACTACGTTCACCAACATTTGATCTAAATCATGTGTCCTACCTGAGGGAGTCGACGCCTCCTCATTCTGCAACACCGTCTCTTCAGAGCCGTGCCGAGAAGGAGTGAGCTCTTGACCTTGATCCTCCTCCATCTTCTGGGGAGCAGGGAGGAGCTTCTCTGTTTGTCCACCTTTGGCCACCCCGTCCTCCTCCTCCTCCCCTTCCCCCTGCGGCTCCACCTCCCCCTGTGCCTCCCCATGTGCCTGCTCCTCCCCCTGTGCCCGCTCCTCCCCCTGTGCCCGCTCCTCCCTGTGTGCCCCCTCCTCCCCCTGTGCCCGCTCCTCCCCATGCTCCTCCCCCTGTGCCTGCTCCTCCCCCTGTGCCTCCGCATCCCCCTCCACAGAGTCTGTGCTCCTCATACTCCTCATGCGAGACAGAGCGTCCACCTCTTTCATACGGGCCAGGCGTTCCACGGGCACCCGACCTGGCGAAGCAGCCAGTTTGTCCTGCAAGGCCTCTATGCGTTGGGAAGGACCCCTTATCCTCCTCTCACCCTCCACGCTGAGAGAGAGTCTGCGGTCAGGGATCGGGGGGACAGAAAGAGGCAGTCTGTCCGGTGGGAACTCGGGTAACCCTGGGTGTTCTCGGCCCAGATGAGTCCGTAGAACATGTCTATGCTCTGGGACAGCAAATGGCTTCTTCTCTTGCTCCTGCCTGTTATCGGCCGCTGTGGACTGCGAGCTCTGTTCCTTGCACGCGTCTTTCACTTCAGCTGTCCCTTTCCTTGCACTGTCTTCAGGTCTGTTACCTGTAATCCTTTCTGCTATTGCCCTCTCTTCTATTTCAGTTATAAAGACTTTAGTCTCTGGCTCACTAACACTCTGCTCCTCCATGATTTGGGAATCTGCAGGCACATCCTCCACTAATATCATGGCTACCGTCATGTCTGTAGATTCATTCTCTGGCGTATCCTCATCAGGGTCTGTTGATGAATGCTGCTCCCTTGTTTTGGGACACGGTTCAGACCCGGACTGATTTGATCCAGGCTCACTGTGTTCCTTTGTGTTTATGTTCTCAGCTGGGCTTTCCAGTGCACCATGTTGTGGTGGACTGCCGTTTTGATTGGTGGAGCTGTCCGAGCTGTTCTCCTCGTGGAGAGGAGGCAATGGGGCCTGTCTCATCTGATTCTCCATCTCTCTCCTGCAAATGGGACACTCCTCCTCAGATTCGGCATTGTTATCTAGAGGATTCTCTGCATCGTTAGGTTTGGAACCATCTGTGGATATTTTGTGGAGTGAGTCTCTGGACTGACGCAAAGTCTGGCATATGTCCTCATAATCCGGAGGACTGGTAAGTGTTGAGGCATCCTGCATGGGTTGCCTATCTGCCCAAGGGACCTCAGCTGCCACAGTGTTCGTTGCTGGAATGAAGTCACAAATTGGCGTCTCAATAGGCTCATCGGGCAGGTCCAGTTTCACTGTCCTGCCATCCATGCTGCTCCGTCTGCGCGAAAGTTGCGCAATGACCCTGTATTCTCTGAAGCCTGTCTCCCGAGGTGGGACAGGAAGCTCCTCCCGAAGCTGCTTGCTGAAGGTGACAGATTTTGTTGCGGGTCTCGAGAAGGCGCTCTTGAGCTCTCTGTACTCGGGGTCAACCGACCAGCTCACCGCGCTACGCCTAAGGCTGCTGGGCCTTTTTACGGGCTCTGATGTCAGACGGATCTTGATGCGCTCTGGGATTTGGACCGAGCCGTTGGAGACCTTATTGCTAGGAGTGCCTAGCTCCAAGATGTCTTTGTAGGCCTCGTTGAGGTCCTCAATGCACTTGTCAACGCTGGGCTGCTTTCTGCTCTGCTGCTGCTGCAGCTGCTGTTGTTTCTGCTGGAGCTCTCTGTTGATGATCTCCAGCTCCTTGACAGCGTCCCACGGTCGCTGGCTCGCCGGCCTCAGCAGGAATTCACTGAACTCCTCTTCTTCATCACTTGGTGCTGGTTTGTCCTCCTCCTCCGTTCCTGAGGGTGGTGTTTCTTCTTCTGCTGCTGCTTCTGCTTCTGGCATCTGAGCTGTGCTCTTATTCAGCTGGCTGGAGAAAGTGGCGGTCAGGGAGAAGGCGCTGTTGCTGGATAGTTTCAGGCTCTTCACCCCTGTTATAGGGAAAGTGAAGACAGTGCTTACCACACTGCCGGTACCACCGTCGGGGGGCATGTCAGTGCCTTGGGAGACAGGCTCCTCTTCTTGCTGTTGTGCTTCCTTGTTTTCAGGCCCTGTTGGGGCTGGTTTTCGGGCCTCTGGGCTAGTTTGAGTCTCCTGGTCTCGATACTGGTTTGCAGGCCAGGAATCTCCAGACAATTTCATCTCCTTGTAATGGTTTATCTTAGGGGGTCTGGGTAATCTTTTCACCAGTTTACTGCTCGCTCTGCTGCTCGTTTTGCTGCTCGCGAAGCTGCCAGTGAGGGCTTGCAGCTCGGCCTCGGCTGAAGATGTGCTTTGGAGACTTTGGTTTGTTAAGTGGCCAGTTTTGTTCTCACTTGGACTGTCCACCGGATCTGGAGGCTTTTCATTGTTGTTATTCTGGTCGCGCAATATCCCACTGAATTGCGGGGTAACGGGGACGGAAACCAGACAGAATATTGTCTCACTGAGTTTCTTTTTTAGATTCTTAGTTTTGTCCAATTTCTCTGGTGGTTCCGGCGGCGGTTCCGGCCTCTTTACTTCTGACACAGTTTCAGATGAACCCTGGTCGGCGAGCTTGCATGGGGGAGGTGGTGGTTTACCAAGAATCATTGAAGGAAAAAAGTTAGCTCGGCTTGAGATTGATGACATTGAGTATTGACTTAAAACGAATTCAGGACCTCGGCTTGACATTGAAGACATTGAGGGTTGACTCATGAATGCTTCAGAAGCTCGGCTGGACATTGATGACATTGAAAATTGACTTGCAAAGGCGTCAGGACCTCGGCTTGACATTGATGATGACAATGAAAATTGACTTGCGAAGGCGTCAGGACCTCGGCTTGACATTGATGACATTGAGATTTGACTCGCTAGGGGGTCAGGAGCTCGACTTGACATTGATGACATTGAGGGTTGACTGGCGAGGTGTTCAGGAGCTCGACTTGACATTGATATTTGACTCGCTAGGGGGTCAGGAACTCGACTTGACATTGATGACATTGAGATTTGACTTGTGAGGGGTTCAGGACCTCTGCTTGACATTGATGACATTGAGATTTGACTCGCTAGGGGGTCAGGAGCTCTGCTTGACATTGATGACATTTGACTCGCTAGGGGGTCAGGAGCTCTGCTTGACATTGATGACATTGAGGGCTGACCCGCGAGGGGTTCAGGACCTCTGCTTGACATTGATGACATTGATGGTTGACTCGCTAGGGGGTCATGAGCTCTGCTTGACATTGATGACATTGAGGGCTGACTCGCGAGGTGTTCGGGAGCTCTGCTTGACATTGATGACATTGAGGGTTGACTCGCTAGGGGGTCATGAGCTCTGCTTGACATTGATGACATTGATGGTTGACTCGCGAGGTGTTCGGGAGCTCTGCTTGACATTGATGACATTGAGGGTTGACTCGCGAGGGGTTCAGGACCTCTGCTTGACATTGATGACATTGAGGGCTGATTCGCGAGGGGTTCAGGACCTCTGCTTGACATTGATGACATCGAGGGCTGACTCGCGAGGGGTTCTGGAACTCTGCTTGACATTGATGACATTGAAGGTTGACTCGCGAAGGGTTCAGGAGCTCTGCTTGACATTGATGACATTGAGGGTTGACTAGCGAGGGGTTCAGGAGCCCTGCTTGACATTGATGACATTGAGGGTTGACTCGCGAGGGGTTCAAGAGCTCTGCTTGACATTGATGACATTGAGGGTTGACTCGCGAGGTGTTCAGGAGCTCTGCTTGACATTGATGACATTGAGGGTTGACTCGCGAGGTGTTCAGGAGCTCTGCTTGACATTGATGACATTGAGGGTTGACTCGCGAGGTGTTCAGGACCTCTGCTTGACATTGATGACATTGAGGGTTGACTCGCGAGGTGTTCAGGAGCTCTGCTTGACATTGATGACATTGAGGGTTGACTCGCGAGGTGTTCAGGAGCTCTGCTTGACATTGATGACATTGAGGGTTGACTCGCGAGGTGTTCAGGAGCTCTGCTTGACATTGATGACATTGAGGGTTGACTCGCGAGGTGTTCAGGAGCTCTGCTTGACATTGATGACATTGAGGGTTGACTCGCGGGGGGTTCTGGAGCTCGGCTTGGGATTGATGACATTGAGGATTGACTTACGACTGCTTCAGCTACACTGTCAGTTCCTTTATTTATTCCCCTGTTGCACCATCTATTATTACTGCTGTCATTGTCATTGAAAGCTTTGCGGCTATTGGTATTGAGAGCTAGCCCCTGTGGGGTGGGAAAGGCACTATCATGTGTAGATTGTCCTAAAACCTTAGCGCAGGGAATCTCTTGGTTGATGTTCCGGATCTTGTCCGAGTCAGTGAGAGAATTTCCGCCAGGCCCTCCTGAGATTTGTCTCACTCTTGGGTCTTCGATGGGTAAATAACGGGAATGACCTGGATGTTCTTCGTATCCAGAATGAACCTGTCTCCGATAGGGCATACCTCGATCCCCATAGTGTTCCAACCACGAACCTGCCTGCCTAGAAAACCACCTCCCGTGGTCTGAGCTGGTCAGGTGCAGAGTGTCGCCCCTCCACCTCAAGTTTGCCATCTCATTGCGGTTGATTGGGATTGGTCTCGGGGGCAGGGCTCTTCTGTAAGATGGGGGCGGAATGTAGCCAGGCGGCTCCATACCAAAGATGGCAGAGTGTTGTGCAAAATAGTCTTGTCTCTGCTGCAGCTCGCCACCCCTTGGGTAATAGATAGGCCTGTCTTTTTGTTTGGCACCCTGGTCTATAGCAAGCATTTCTGCGCTACCCCTAGTCTGCTGGTGAATCTCGTATGATGGAGGCTTCAAAGGCCTGCTGAACCTGGGCTTTGGTAAAAGTGCAACATGGCTGCTTGGCCAGGCGTTCCTGCCCCACCTCTCCCTGCCAACAGCACCGCTGTAGATATACCTACTATAAGGCCCAGAGAAGACAGTGCTGCTAACCCTCTGTCTGTCCGGTAAGCTTGGTAAGCTTGGCCTGGACAGGACTAGATCTCTGATTTCAGTTCCATCAGGCGACAGCACCCTGGGGAGAGACTGGGACTTGGCTTTAGTTCTTGGGTGAAACGTGCCATCTGTAATCCTCAGGCGGTGGTGATCCTGAGCCCACCTGTCACCTTCCCCATCTGAAAGATGCCTCCCCAACCCTACGGCGGGCCTCCATTCCTCTGTACCCAAGCTCTGGCACTTCCTCTCTCCAGTCACCCTCAAGTGACCGGGGGCCGCGTCTGGGTCCCTCAGCCAGGAGATCTCCTCCCATAGCTGAAGCGCCTGCCTCTCTTCAGCCGCTATCAGAGCCTGTGGCCTCCACGCGCCAGCAGAGGCCCGCAGCTCCCTGCCATCGGCGTAGTCCAGCAGGACACTGAAGTCCTGCCCCCGTCTCCTCCAGTACGACACATCCCTCTCGTCGTGACTCAGTGGATCAGAATAAGTCAAACTGGGAACGTCGTAGAACCTAAAACAAAAAAAGGCCAATATTAGCAAACACACTGGCAAGGTGGCATGGACTACAGTTCAATTTAGTTCTGATTAAGAAGGGTGGAGAATCATAAGCTTTACAGTTTGATCCCCGGGTCTCCCTGGGCTAGATTTGAAGTGTCCTTGCGCAAGACAGGTACCTAGCATAGTTGCCTCTGCCATTGGTGTGTGAGGTAGGCTATTTGTCTGCTTCAACTTCACTTCATCTCCTAGTCTGATCTTAGCTTTAATAGTCCTAAAATAATATCCTATGGAAGTGATGTTTTACAATTCTTCGTTGTTTTGGTCAGTGAGACTAGAGTGAGAGAGAGACTAGATTGGTGCGTGGCAGCAGAAATATGACTGTATTTCTGCCATGCCATGCCATCTCATCTCAGTTTGTTCACAGCATACAGTCAGAGAAGCCCCTACTGTGCAGTCACGTTACTTTATGTGTCTATATACAGCGAAGTATAACTCGAGCTGGGAAGGACTGGGGAGCTGCTCTCACATTATTGCTTTTCTCGGCGAATATATCGCCAATCTGCGAATTTTGAGCCACGATGGCCGGTAGGAATATTTTGGCATATCGCCCAACCTTAGAAGCAAGACTATGGCTCTTTAATGATTAATCCATTGGCTTTTGTATTGTACTGCTGATGTAGGTGTCAGATTTGTCAGATTCATTTCAAATTAGCTACTGTATGATTGGCTTTAAAAGTGATATTCCATTCCATTTAGGACTGACTTACAAATTCTGAGTAGCCAATATGCACACCTTTCTAGTTATATATCGCCGTTGTCGGGTGGAAACCTTGTATCTCCAAGTTTCAAATTTGTATGTTTTTTCACAAAGTAAAGCCCTGCTTCATCATACAAGGCAGTCGCACAAAAGTAGTGAAAACAGCAGATCTACAAGCACACAACGCCTTGCACCGCGAGGCGTTGTGTGCATGTAGATCGGCTGTTTTCACTGGTTTAAATCATTTTTAAAATGATAAGTGCAAAACGAATGGTTTTGGACACACAAGGTTTTCATCCAACAACGACGATATGCAGCAGATTTCTCTCTAACTTTGATATATGGTGCATTTATTTATTAGAGCTTATTAAGTGTGACTGAAAACCTAAATGGATTCTTTTTGAAGTTTGTAGACACCTCACCATCTATCAATTGCCTTGGAAAATACTTGGTATGATTTGTTTAGTGGTCAGTGGTTCTCAACCATTACTAGATCAGGGCCCACCTGAAAATCTCAAAAGCACTCACGGAAGGCCGCATTCATTCTCAGAGCATGTTTATTTTAACCCTGCAAGGCCCGAATTGATTTCTACTGGCCAATAAAAAAAAATAAAAAAAAATCAGATGGCGTTGTAGTTGTCCTAATCAGAGGAAAATGTAATGTAAAAAAAAAATAATAATAAATAAAATTGTAAGGTTTTATAGCCATAATTCATAAATCATAGATCATGCTCTAATTTACATTTTGGGGATATCCTTTCACAATAATAACATATGTACATGTTCTAGACATTCTAATGATCACAAAAAATATATATATATTACAGGCATTTTACTTATGTTTTTGTGAGGAATAGCTTCAGTGAAAAAGTGATCCATCAATAAATTGTGTTACGGCTCAGATCAATGGAACTAACATACTATACTTTAAGTTCCTATTTATTATATCATAAAGAAAACTAATTTGTTTGATATACTCAGATTATCATTAAAATGTTCTATTATCATATTTTATTATCATTAAAATGTTCTAAGTCACTAATGTGCCAGATCAGGTGATAGTGGTTTTTCGAAACATGGAACAGTGGAATGGGCTGCAGAACAGTTCAACCATCACACAAAGGCTTTTCAAAGACAATTGAATATAGTTTTCTGATACACAATTCCCTATTCAATACACAATTCCCTATTCAATACCGCATTGATCATGCATGACAAATTACCAAAATCCTAGATTTAATCTGATCTCTCAGCACATTTTTTATGAATAATGTTTTCCGGTGCAAAGTATTATTCACTAATGTTGTTTGTCCAGGCTCTGTTTTGCTGGGATATACAGTATCACGTGTATTCTGAAGCCCGGATCATAGTCGGGTCCGCGGTGGAAGGCTATCCACCGCGGTGTAGTCTTTTCGAGTCTTTTTGAGTCATGAAACTACAACGTTACATCATTCCTCGCGGTGGAGAGCTTTCCACTGATTGGTCAATCTAGACTAGTCAGTCACGTGGAATAAGACTCCACCGTGGCGTACTATGATGGCCTGCACTTATTTTCTGACTTGAGTTTGCGGTGGATAGCTCTCCACGTAGACTCTGATCCGGGCTTCAGTAGGAAAACAAACTAACAGAGGAGGAAATGCATCAATCGTTTACAAGATCTAAAAGGCTTGATGGTTTTAATGTGAGAACAAGGACACACAGTGTAGTGTCATATGCAAAGCACCACTGGCTGTTATATATGGTTGCAGCCCTGGCCTGTGTTTATGTGCGCAATGTGTAGTAGCTCAAGGGTGAGACTAAAAAGCTGCAAGCCATACGCTTTGTCCCCTCACCAGAGTTCAATCTCAGGTCTTTTTCACACGAATTTCAGGCAGTACACCATGGTGTACATTTTGTCAATGGCAGAGCAGTAGGGCTGTCACGATTATGACATTTTACATGACGATTAATTATCACTCAAATAATTGCGATTAACGATTTAATTGTGTTTTTGTTGTTGACAATTACATTTCTGTTTGGCTTTTAGGCTTTGAAGTTACACATGGTAGATATGGCACATAACCTTAATATGCAAAGAAATTACTGCCATATTTGACAACTTTATACTTAAAAAAAGAACATTGATAGTGGAAATAGCCGATCTACAAGCTCACAACGCGTCGCGATGCGACGCGTTGTGAGCTTGTAGATCTGCTATTTCCACTATTTTTGCAAATGTTTGAAAATATGAACATTGTTCAACATGTAAGCGATTATGACGATTATGACAAAATAATCACGATTATGTCAAATAATGGCGATTAGACGATTATGTAATAATTGTGACAGCCCTACAGAGCAGGGAGACCACCTTCAACCACTGCACATGTGCTAGTTTGCTAGTATTGTATTAAGATAGTCTATTGTTCAGACTGGTTAAAATAAACGTATTCTCAATTTGCAATAATTCAAATAGGCTGGATTTAAATCTTAGAATTATTGTAATTTTTCTTCTTCACATTTATGAGAAAGATAATCTGTATTCTGAGACGAGGCGTCATATCTAAAATGCTTGTGAGCATCCAATGGAGATAGTGAATGAACAAAATGAACGTCACTAGACACAGACGAGATATTTAGAACATTTAAAAGCACAAGAGCAAACATGAGATATTTAGGATATTTAAAACCAGTGTGTGTTAAACGGTTTCAATTCAACCTTTTTTATCAAAGAAAATGTCTGCTGAACTTTCTATGACCTCTAAGATCATAGACTAATCTGGAAAAAGTCTAAAGCAAATCAATCATTCTAGAAAACTGCAGCTTGTTTCAGCAAGCATTTTTTTAAACACAATTGAGCTAATAGAACCTGACTGCTTGCTCAGGGGATAAATTGAATCTTGACCTTCAGGTCAAAATTTGTGTCAGATCCTGTGTCTATGTGAGACATGACCTTTGACACAATCTAAATGTCTAAACAGAAGAGCAGGGGCCTGGGCCGATGGCCTGACAGCGTGTGGCGGGTTTGACTTTTGTTCCCGACTACTTTTGCTGCGTGTTACTCCCCGGGAGGGTGTTTTTGCAGGTCTTTCAGTCTGAGTGCATCAAAAAAGCAACTCGGTTCAGGCAGTGGAAGCTTGTGATTGGCTGCGCGGAGGTGCCGAAAGTCGGGCGGACGGAGATACACCTAAACCTAACCTTAAACCTAACCCCAACCTCAGTAAAACTAACGCTGGTGAATGCTAACCTGGTGAAATGCTAACCTGCCGACGCTGGTGAATGCTAACCTGGTGAAATGCTAACCTGCTGGCGCTGTTGAATGCTAACCTGGTGAATGTTAAACTGCTCGGACCAACGGTGCTTAACCGAGGTGCTTTCTTGATACACTCGGAATGAAAGAAATATCTTAAACAAAAAAAAAGAAGAGCTGGGAGACAAAATACAACCACCGCAATTGTATAAGTTATTGTATTAACCAGACCCGTAGTAAGAGTTCTGACACATCGACTCCCATTGTAAGCGTGGAAAGCGGACGTGACGTGACGTCACCATTTAGCGTACTGGAGCCTGGTGACATTCCTAACAAATGTCTGCTGCTCTACAGCCTCGCCCACCTCCATTGTAACCTAAGTATTTTCACTCGCTGGTAAGTAGACTAAATCGTGTCTTTTTCCCCCTTTTAACGCATTCACGGGCCTCTCCAAGTTAGGCAACATTATTATTTCACGTAATCGGGTCTAGTTAATGTTTCAATTTTCTTACGAGAAACATTAACTACTACGTGAAATAATAATGTTGCCTAACTTGGAGAGGTACAATGGAGGTGGACGAGGCCGCTGAAGAGCAGCAGACATTTGTTAGGAATGTCACCAGGCTCCAGTGATACAACTTCCGCTTTGCGGCGAGATCAAAGCGTGACGCTACTCTCCTCTTGTACTGCTCTGATATTAACGTACTCTACCATATAAATTGGACAAAATTAAAATGTATTCATAAAATAAAGTTACATAGAGCCCGCTTTGAGGTGATACACCATGCATTTAAAAAGTATTTATTTCATATTGTTTATGTCCCAAAAACGTTTTTCAAAAGGTTTGAGGCTAAATTACCACTCTAGAGAGCCTCTCTCATTTTTGAATGGCTCTCAGAGCATTTCTTTTTTTTTTATTGAAAACGTTTTTTTTTTTTTTTTTATCGACGGCCGTCGATGACGTCAGCGACGGCAGCAAATCTGGACAGCCTGTTTTGAGAACCCGTGGGATGCTTTTAACCTCCGCCTTCCCAAAACCAGAGAAAGACACAATGGTCAGAAATGGGCCTTTGTGGATAGAAGGTGCTAGTGGGACCCCAAAAAAAGGTTTTAAAATAGGAAAAGTGAAATTTCATGGTGTATCACCTTTAAAGAGGTGCCATAGTTTTGTACTTTTTCTGTTTTGTATGTGTCTATCAATGGAGTTAACATTACTCTAATAGACCCCCCCAGGTGTGGTTATAATATGCAAGCAGTGATTTAATGACATCATAATATCATCCCCTCCCCTTTTTACCATTCAACAACACTGTAGGTCACCACCCACCTGACAACCAGGCAAACCTAATAAGCAGGTGGGTGCGGCCACATAAAACATAATTTTAACACTTTCTTTTTTTTCTTTTTTTTTTAGATTTGTTTTGGGGCTTTTTATGCCTTTATTTGATAGGATAGTAGACTGACAGGAAATGGGGAGGGAGATGGGGATAGACATGTGGCAAACCAGCGACGCCAGCAGACATCATAGCCTAGTATGTGGAATGCGCCTTGACCACTAGGCCAGCGGGCACCCCTTAATTTTAACACTTTCTGTACACTTTTTTGAAAAACATCTTCATCTAAGTATAATCATAATACCTGATTGATTATGCTGTCAAAAAATACATTGGTATTTCGGTACCATGCAGTGTTAATTTTGTTGACTAAGTCTAAGACTATAATGATATTTAGTCGACTAAGATTAGACCAAGACAATTTCAGATTACTAAAATAGGACAAAAACTAAAAGGTGTTTTATTCAAAAGACTAAGACCAAGTCAAGACTACAGTAAATCAGAATTTGCTATGAAAATTAACACTGCATGCAAGGCAGTGTTTCATCTTCCAGAGTCTTTCCCCCACCATTTCGACAGAGGAAGGAAGGAGCCACATATCAGGGACGGAAGTGCTTAAGTCAGCGGCTCCCGGCTTCCTTGAAGACACGCGGAAGAATGTGCCGTTTCTGCAATATGATCTGCATATTAAATTGTGCTGACCCTATTATGAAAGTTGATCATGTGGACACTCAGCCACTGTTGCTTCTCAACCACTTAAGCCTGATTTATATGTCGTCGTCCTCACACGACGGTGGCACGTGGCCAAAATAGCTGATCTAACAGGCTTTGTCTACAACAAGGTGTGGTTGTAGATCTGCTGTTTTTCCAAAGAAAAGGAGAAAGTCTGCCGGCCGTTCGTCGGTTGTTGGTCATTTGGATTTTACTACTTTGTTTATTCTTATTTGTTGCATTCTGGATCTTAGTTTCTATCTCTCGATACTCTTACTTGAGTCTGTCCTTTGTTTTATGAATTTATGCCTACTGCAGTGCTGCTATGACACCTGCATCTCCCCAACGGTATCAATATGTCTGTCTGTCTGTCTGTCTGTCTGTCTGTCTGTCTGTCTGTCTGTCTGTCTGTCTGTCTGTCTGTCTGTCTGTCTATAAACAGTGACTATATTAATGAATATATGTCTAGTCTATTACATGTCTATCAGTCTACCAACAATATCCTTATCTTCAGTCCCACGCCTGTCACTGTTTAGGTACAAGGGCTTAAGTTTATGTCGCAGTGCTGAAACTATTGTCAATGATTGCCATCTGCACAGTCTCCGAAACATCTTCAACCCTTTTTAAGACAGGGGATTTGGCTAAATCCCTAACGCTATTTTAAATTCACATTTTGTCCATCATTGTTTGTAGCGTTGTTTTTCTTCTTTTTTTTAACAGAGCACTCCAGCAGAACGAGCACACAGACGAAACGCTTCCATGAACCTGATTATTCGCAGGTCATCAGTCACATCCAGGCATGTCTCCTTAAGCCACCGTGACAACACTCTGTGATGGACATCGTTACAATGGAGTCAGGCACTATAGTTTTCCTTTACATTATCACATGTTAGACATTTAGAGCCGTCGCTCCCATCCAGAGGGAACTGCAAACAAGGGCAAACTGCAGAAGCAAACAATAGGAAAAGCAATAGTGCAAGGTTTGGAGCCATGTAGTGTTTAAAGAACATTATAGTGTGTTCCTACAATCTGATCGTATAAGAGAGAAGTGCCAAGGCAAGAAATTGATGACAAGGACAACAAAAAAAAAGAAGGGCGAAAAATACATTTTGAGACAAAAGACATGTGATTGCGAGTAGAGGAGAGATGTGGGAGAGAGCTGAGGGAGATGTAAGATGCAGTGGTTTTTCAAACTGTGGTTGGACTTTTGAGATAAAAAACACTTTTTAGATCATAAAAAAGAGCTATGATCATTTATTCTACTACCCATCTAAGGGAGGTGAAACTAAAAGCTGTCTCCCTGGCCAAAAAAACCCCACAAATGAATAAATAAAGAAATCTAAATCTAAAAATCTAAATCAGACTATTTCACAATTAACCTTTCAAGCGATTCACTCCTGTCTACCCTAAACTGTGAGTTTGATTCAGCCTGTGAGCCGCTGCACTCATTCATTTTAAAGCAAACAAGCCAAGTCAATGGAACGCTCCTATAGCAGCATATGCTCCATGCGCTACTGTACAGTATGGCTTGCGGGGGGCTGCTGCGCTGTGCACACTTGCCCAGCAACATGCTTACATCACAGAGCACGTGCTGGGCGTGATTCAGTGTGCCAGTGTTTACAGTGGAGTGACTGCGCGCCTGTCTTGAGGCATGTTCCAGTCCACCCTCAGCCCTCTCGCTGCCTGTCTGCTGCTGCTGCTGCTTAGCCCTGTCTGCCTGCCTCCTGGAGGCTGCTGGTGGAGATGATACTGGCGCATGGGTGGGCTCCGCAGAGGGATGCCGAGCATGTGCTCTTAACACGGACGAAAACGAGTCAAATATGTGCAGGGGAGGGGGGAAAAAGACGGGGGGACGGGGGCTTCATAATTGCTCATGTTGTCCCAGCATAACACGAGGGGAGCAGTGCTTTGCTTGCTGCAGACAGAGTACTCTGCAGCTCCAAAAGGAGGGGAATGGGAAGTAGAGAAGGGAAGGGGAGAGGGAGGGATAAAAAAAAAAAAAACCCTGCGCAGTGCAGCCTCGGCTTTGCATGCAATACCAAAGGGCCCCAGCAAGGAGGGGAGGAGGGGAGGAAAGGGGTGGGGTGCATGAGGGAGGGTGGGGTTTAGAGGGGAGGTGTTGTTGGGAGGTAATCTCGAAAGTGAAGAAGCAAAAGAAGAAGAAGGTGGGGAAAAAAAACTCACCCACTATCCGTGGCGAGAGAATCACCCAGGGGCTGTGTGTCACCTAGGTTACCGATCCCGGCTTCTGCTTTCCTCCGTAGTAGGAACCTCTCCCTGCTGTCATTGTCAGCGGCGAGGGCGTGGGGGTAGCCCTTAGCCAGGAGTGCATGCCTGCTGCCGTAAACCCTGGCCAGGGACGAGGGAGGCCCCCGGTCGGCCTCGTACCCGTTCAGCGTCCCCCCACGGTCGTCCCTGTTGTCCACGACCAGCTCGCGGCCGGCCCTGTTGTCCACGACCAGCTCGCGCTGGCAGTCGGTGGGACGCTTGTCGTAAGGCGTGGCAGAGGGTGGGCCACTACTGCTGCTGCTGCTGCTCTTGGGCAATTTGTATCCATGCGAAATGAGGAGGTCCTCGACGCTGTACATGGCGCGTGTGTCTCTCTCCCTCTCGCTCTCTCTCTTTTTCTCACTCTCTTTTTCTCTGTCTCTCCTCTCGCACGCTTCCGAGGGCACAGGGGCAAAGTTGTGTGTGTGTCTGCCTTATGCGCTGTGCTGCTGGTGGAAGCTGGTGCACGGCTGCTCAGCAGAGGCCATCACTGAAAGAGACGTGATAAATGCTCGTCAGCAGGCCTGTTAAGTGCAACTAAAATAGAATACCACCTATAAATGCAAAGGGGGCCATTTCATCGTCGAACGGAATTGTGCTTCTCATCGCATGCCACACACATTCCAGAATTGTATTTTAATTTTGTAATTGTTTTGTAGAGGCTATTATGTTTACAAGACTTTACATCCAACTTGAAAACTCCACTATTTAGGAAACAAACACATTAGTAGAGAATCTATTCAAATGCACAACTTGAGGATGACATACATCGTAATTTATGACATTTTGAATAAATGAGTTTCAGGTAGCCATTATATTTTGAAATGTATATTAAAACATAATTTTTCATATTCCTATAGCTTAGATATACCTATTCTAGAGGGCGTGGCCTGCCAAAATCAGCATTTCAATGAACCCTACTGTACCTAGGGATATACATCCCTATACTGTATAACTAGAACAATTAAATGTTGTCGACATGAACAACTCTCTCAGTTCCAAATCTAGAAGCCAGAAACGAAGAAATAACTTGTGAGCAACAATTTTTTGCTTGTGAAACTGAAAATGACCCCTTATTATCCAACAGCAAATCCCCTTGTGCTCTTCCAGTTATTTTTTACCATCTTTTCTTAAGTTGATTGCTTCAAAACTAAGGCCTATAGATGTCTTTCCCATATGGCTTATACTGTACTTGCGGTACAAAAGAGGGCAGCCTCAACACATGTAATCAGTCACATACCTCTATTGTTCTACCTTCAAGTGCATTCATGTATGTACTGTATGGTATATTCACATGCATCTGTCTCGTTGCAGATTTAGTGCAATCACAATCACTATGCCCAACAGTTGAACTCCACCATTAAGACCTGGAATGCAAATCTGTGTCACTTTAGATTTGAACCACTTTTATTTTATGCTTTATCTATTGAAAAATAGCAGATATACAAGCTCACAGCACGGCACCGAGTGCCACGCTGCAAGCTTGTAGATCTGCTATTTTTTTGGGAAAATCATGAAAATTTGTCAAAAAGTCTTTGAATATTGTTGACCTGATTCTATAAATGTCTTCTAAATCCTTCTAAGATCTTCAATGTCAGTGGTGCTCCTTTTTCACGTCAAGGACCCCCAAAATTACATGTATTTGGCCATGGACCCACATCTCAAAATATATGTTGTCCCATTGACCCCCCCAGAAGCAAATATTTGAGTTACAAATGTAACAAATGGTATCGGTAGATCTCTAGTCCTGTAGATCAAAGACTTTAACATATGTGTGATTGATCACAATCAAGCTATAAATAGGCGTGCCATGCTATAGGCTGTTTAGGCAACTATGCTGAAAATAGAAACAAAACTTAAAAGGGAACTTCACAAAAAAAAAGTGATTTTGTCTCACACATATGCAAAAAAAGATTGTATTTATAACAGCTATTAATAGGATACGAGTTGAAATGTTTTCAGGCCAAATGAAGGAAAAGGTAATGATTATCTACCTCCAAAACCATATGATATAAGAATGTATAAAAACAACAGTTGAACATAATCTTAGAGAGTCTTAGAGAGTTAGTATGGTTATGTAGCGCTATATTGGATCACTCCAATATATGATAGTTCCTCCGCTAGGCGGAGCTACGAGCAGACTTACCGATGATTCCCGTGCAAAAGTACGGGAAGTGACGCGCGCGCGAGGCGGAGCCTCCGCATGCACTTTGCCCCGCGCGTCACTTCCTTCTTCCTCTTGTCTTTCCTCGGCGGCTATAGAGAGTGGACGCTTTTGGTAAGAGCTCTGTGTTTACCGTGGGAAGCTATATCTCGCAAGGAGTAGCTAGCTGGCTTGCTGGCTGGCCCCTCCGTTGAGTTTGCCTCCCTTGTCGCCCCTTTCGGATTGGCTGCTGTGCCTCTTTCGACAAGGGGTTTGTCTCTGTGTTTTGTTAAGCTAAGGCTAAAAACAAGAGTCCCATTCACCGTGTTACGGCGGTGCGAGTCAGTCGTCTCGCATCGCGGCGCTAAGAGGGTTGCCCTTATTTGACTAGTTGTCTTTTGTCTGTCTTTTGTTTACCGGTCCCTCCCGGTATTAGTTTGGGAACGGCGCCTTCCCTAGACGGTAGTGGAGGAAGCTAACTAGCTGGCTGGGCCGCTAATTGCTTTGCCTCCCAAGGGGAAACGTGACGCTAAGTTGCGTTCTCTCCTCCGTCTGTCACTCGCGCTCCAGGGTGAGCAGCTGTTTTGAGTTAACTCTTAACGGGCAAGGCGAGTAAAGTCGACAAAATCTACAGGACACACAGTACACAAAGCATACAGCTGAACTTACTCAGTAGTTTGCAGTACTTTACTTTTCACAAGCACGACTTGAGATTGACTCAGTCTACTGTTCCCTTCAGTCACCAAGCACACACACATTGAAAGTATATAATTTTTGTCCTGTCCTACATCACCCTGTATAAAGCCAAGGGCTAATAAACGATGTGTGATTAGGTTATACCCATCTTGTTTATATATAGTATTTTTATTTAGATACATATATAGATATCAGGTTCACCCTGTATAAAGCCAAGGGCTAATAAACAGTGTGTGATTGGGTTTATACACAGCTTGTTTATATATAGTATAGATATTTTTATATTATATATATATATACATATTAGTCCTGTTCTACATCACCCTGTATAAAGCCAAGGGCTAATAAACAGTGTGTGATTGGGTTTGTATGTATTGCAGTATATATATTATATTATATATATATATATTCTGTCTGTCCTATAGATCGCCCGTTAGAGCCAAGGGCTACTGAGCGGTGTGTCTAATTGCAGTATGGCTTTTAGCTGTGCCTCATGCAAAGGACCGATGCCCGTCGGGGATGGGCACCGTGTCTGTATTTGCTGTTTGGGGGTGGACCATGCACGTGTGGCAGTAACAGATCCCATGCGCTGCCAGGCCTGCTACCTGCTTGGAGAAAGGTTGTGCGCAGCCCGGTTAGAGGCTGTGGAAAATATGTCCCCACCAGATGACGGCTGCCTGCCTCCTTCCGGTACGGTGCGGCGTCACCAGTCACCTCCGGGTAAGGTGGACTTTTGGCAGATTCCCCAAGGGGGTGGGGGTTCCCGGCATCGCACGCGACGTACCCACCGGGGAACGCCTTCGGCTGCTTTGGGGGCTCCGCCTTCCAAACGCCGTAAAAGCGATGAGCTAGACACGCTTGAGCGTAAAGCACAAAACCTACGCCAAGAAGTGGACTTTCTGGACTGTGGCGATGAGGAGGATGTTCTCTCCATTCACGCCCCGGATGAGATGGATTTTGAGGAGAGCACATCTGGTTACCAGGACGAGCCTTCTGCTGCTGGTTCAGTGGCCCCCTCTCATGCTGGCTCTGCTGGCTCAGATGAGCCGCCGTCAGCATCTGAGGCTCTGCGCCTCCTCCTGGAGAGGATAGCGGCTTCTCTGAGCCTTGAATTGTCGGATCCCGAAGGCGACAAAGTACAGATCCCTATGTGTCCCCAGTTTGCGGTTGCATTCCGCGAGAGCTGGGCGAGGATGCAGGTCACGGCTGCCTCTCGGAAGCGCTTCCGGCCCTCCAGGGAGACAGCTCCATGGACACACATGGCTGACCAGGACTCCATGGGGATTGCTGCATACCCTGCTATGGATCACGTAGTGGCAGCTACCTTCCTCAATGATGCTGAGATCATAGGTAGCAAGGGCCCTCAGCTACGACCTGGTCTTGACAAAACCAGTGACCAGCTTCTTGGCAGCACCTTTGGTGTCGTCACTATCATGGCTCGCCTTAATAATGCAGCCATGCTGCTGGGCTCCTACCTGGCGCAATTGATCCCTACGCTCCAAGGTGGCACCCAGGACCGGACGGACGAAGCAGTGGAGGTGTCCAGGCTGCTCGGCCTTCTGCAGTCGGAGTTGGTGCGAGCCAACGGCCAGGCAGTGGCCTCAGTGGTGGCTTCGCGCCGCCATATCTGGGCGAACCAGTCAAAGGAACTTCCTGAGCATGTAAGGAAGTCTTTCTGTGAGCTCCCCTTCACGCCGGGGATTACCTTTGGCAGTGGGGTGGATGACATACTACGTCAGACAGAGAGTCTGCGCAGGGACAGGGATATCCTAAAGAAGTTCGCAGGTGACACACGCTCAAAGCCTGCCCCCAAGAGGCAGTGGTCACATCCGAACCAAGGGCTCTCTGCCCACATGCAGCAGCGCCTTGGTCCTGTCTATCAGCAGCCCCACCAGGCCCAGCCCAGGTTCCAAGCCCAGCCCCAGGGGCAGTGGCAAGGGGGCCAAGGACGGGGGAAGAAACACTACAAAGGGCATAAGGGGCGTGGAGGCCCCTCTGCCGGACGGGGTCAATCCTCAGGGAAGAACCCCGGCCGCGGGCAGTCTACCTGACTGCCAAGCGGCCGACTTCGGGCGCTTCTCCCAGGCCCAAAGGGCAAACTGGGAGGAGCGTGTGGGGTCCCCTTGGGTGTTGGACACAGTCCTAAGGGGGTACAAACTCCAATTCCGTTGTCGGCCGCCGCCCTTCAGGGGCATGCGAATAACTACTGTGTCCGATCCTGCAAAACGGGTGGTTCTCCGGCGGGAGATCACCTCTCTTATCGCCAAAAGAGCGATCAGGAAGTTAGAGCCTTCAGAACAGCTGGATGGGTTCTACTCCAGGTACTTCATCGTTCCAAAGAAGGACGGTGGTTACCGTCCCGTTCTGGACCTGCGCATGTTCAATCGCTGTTTGAAGAACCTGACATTCAAGATGCTGTCCCCGGCTCGAGTGCTGCAAGCCATGTCCCAGGGGCTATGGTTCACCACGCTGGATCTAAAGGATGCATATTTCCATGTGCCCATCCATCGGTGTCACTGGAAATATCTCCGATTGCCTTCGAGGGAGAGGCCTACGAATATCAGGTACTTCCCTTCGGTCTCTCTCTATCACCACGCACATTCACAAAATGCATGGACGCGGTTCTGGCACCGCTGTCTTCACTAGGCATTCAGGTTTTAAACTACCTGGACGACTGGTTGGTCTGTGCTCAGACCAGGGAGCAGGTTGCCAAGGACACCAGCTTCCTGTTGAAACATATACAGGAGTTGGGGTTAGTCCTGAACGAGAAAAAGAGTCGGTTGTCCCCTTCACAGAGGGTAGTCTTCATAGGGATGACTATAGACTCGTCAATTATGAAAGCGAGTCTGCCCAGCAGGAGGGTCGACAAGATTATGGCCTTTATCCGCAGGTTTCGGCTAGGCCGTACAGTATCTGTCAAGGGTTGCCAACGACTGCTGGGTCTGCTGACATCGGCCTCGTCGTTGGTCCCCTTAGGTCTTCTTCATCTCCGGCCGTTGCAGCGTTGGTTCAACGCCCACAAGCTGCATCCACGGCGACACAGACACCGCCGTCTTTCAGTGACGCGGAAGTGTGTACTAGCTCTAACCCGGTGGCGTTCTCGCTCCTTCTTGGAGACAGGAGTTACGCTCAGCAGGATGACACGCAGGGAACTGGTGTGCACAGATGCTTCTCCGATGGGTTGGGGGGCGGTGTACAGAGGCATGGCGGCCAGCGGCCGCTGGGATCCGCCATGGTCTCGACGGCACATAAACGTTCTGGAGTTCAGGGCTGTGTGCCTGGCTCTGCGGCGTTTTCTACCCTACCTGGACGGTCGGCACGTTCTGGTGCGATCGGACAGCACCACGGTTGTGGCCTATATCAACCATCAGGGGGGAT
Source organism: Nannobrachium achirus (assembly GCF_963921795.1). Classification (NCBI taxonomy): domain Eukaryota; kingdom Metazoa; phylum Chordata; class Actinopteri; order Myctophiformes; family Myctophidae; genus Nannobrachium; species Nannobrachium achirus. The sequence goes on along the minus strand of NC_137814.1, from coordinate 26,027,477 downwards.
TGAGGTCCCGTCATCTCCACGAGATGACGAAGGAGCTCTTGGTTTGGGCTCATACCCACTTCCTGTCTCTCCGGGCTGCGCATGTCCCGGGAGTCTTGAACTCCGCGGCAGACATGCTGTCAAGAGACGGACCGCGAGAGGGGGACTGGCGTCTCCACCCTCAGGTCGTGCAACAGCTGTGGGACAGGTTTGGGAGGGCACAGGTAGATCTGTTTGCCTCCCGGGAGAACGCTCACTGCCCCAGGTGGTTCTCATTGACGAGTCCTCCGGGACCTCTGGGCCTAGACGCCCTGTCTCACGACTGGCCTCTGACGTTGCTTTATGCTTTCCCCCCGTTTCCTCTGATCCAGGCAACGCTGGACAGGGTCAAGGAGTGGGATCATCAGTTGCTCCTGATAGCCCCATTGTGGCCGAGACGCCCTTGGTTCAGCATGCTGCTGTCTCTGGTCTCGGGAACGCCGTGGAAGTTGCCTCTGAGGCCCGACCTGCTGTCACAGGCTCAGGGAACCCTTTGGCATCCACGTCCCAATCACCTCCAGCTATGGGCCTGGCCCCTGAGAGGCGTAGGTGGTCAGGTTTAGGACTGGGGGAGGGGGTTATGCGTACATTGGCAGGTTCTAGAGCCCCCTCTACCGTTGCGTCGTATCGGGATAAGTGGCGCTTGTTCTGCACTTGGTGCGAGACCTATGGCTCCGATCCTGAACGCTGTGAAACGCAGGTGGTAGTGCAGTTTCTTCAGTCGCTACTAGATAAGGGTAGGGCGGCCAACACACTGAAGGTGTATGTTGCCGCTATCGCTGCATGCCATTCTGACAGACGGCTGGGTAAGAATGAACTGGTGTTAGACTTCATGAAGGGAGTGCGACGCCTCCGCCCAGTGAGAGCCCTTCAGGTTCCCATCTGGGACCTTAGTTTGGTGCTCTCTGCGCTTGAGAAGCCTCCCTTTGAGCCCCTGGGGACTGCTTCTCTCCGTCACCTTTCCTTGAAGGTGGCGTTTCTATTGGCAGTCACTTCCGCTAAGAGGGTCGGTGAGCTCCACGCACTCTCGGTGAGTGAGGAGTGTCTGAGGATGAGACCTGACAAGTCAGGCGTCACCTTGCGACCCAATCCCTCTTTTCTGCCAAAGGTGCTGTCTATAGAACATGTGAACCGACCGCTACACCTGTCGGCTTTCTTGGGTGTGGACGGTTTGGGTAATACTCCGCACGTCCTATGCCCGGTAAGGGCTTTGGATGCTTATATCGAGAGAACAAGAGCGATCAGGCTGACTGATCAGCTCTTTGTCTGCTATGGAGATAGAGTCCTGGGTCAAGGGCTCTCGAAGCAAAGACTCTCACATTGGCTTGTTGACACCATTGCCTGTGCGTACAACTTGGCTGGACAGACTATGCCGTCCGCGGTAGTGGCACACTCCATTCGGCGTGTGGCCACTTCTTGGGCACAGCTTAAGGGGGTTCCCCTGTCTGAAATCTGTGCCTCAGCCAGTTGGGCGTCGCCGGGTACATTCACCAGGTTCTACCGGGTCAATGTGGTTCCGGAGAATCGTGTGGAACAAGCTGTCCTGGAGGTTGCCTCTGCTCCGGCGGAGACAGTGGGCACCTCTTTGTAAGTTGGACTTGGAGCGGGCCACGGGGAGGGCTTGAGCTCCTAGTTTTATTTTGTTAATTTATTTTGATAGATCGCCGACTGATCTGGTAGTGTACTATCATATATTGGAGTGATCCAATATAGCGCTACATAACGAAGGTTACGTATGTAACCACGGTTATGTGAGCGATTGGATCACTCCAATCTGGCTACGGAGATCTATCGCGCCTCGGAAAGGGCACGAGGAAGAAGGAAGTGACGCGCGGGGCAAAGTGCATGCGGAGGCTCCGCCTCGCGCGCGCGTCACTTCCCGTACTTTTGCACGGGAATCATCGGTAAGTCTGCTCGTAGCTCCGCCTAGCGGAGGAACTATCATATATTGGAGTGATCCAATCGCTCACATAACCGTGGTTACATACGTAACCTTCGGTCTATGGAGGCCCTGCAAAGTGTTGTTGGTTTCAAACATTCATTGTAAGTGTGACACAGACAAAAATCAATTCCCTCTACAATTCCCTCACCACAACAGGACATGGCATAAAGAGCTACAGTGGTCCATGAAATTATGGTTCATGAAATTATGGTTCATAATTTTAAAATGTGTTGCCTTCTCTGTTTGCCATGCTGTGGTATCATTCATCAAACATCAAAAGTAGTTTGGCAAAGGATTTATAAAAAAAAAAAAAAGTAGTGCTACAAAATATTTAAGATAACACAACTTTATGAACTCATGTAAGTATATAGTAAAGTAAAGGAACTTTAATTGCAAAAGTGCATTGTGTGTGTGTGTGTGTGTGTGTGTGTGTGTGTGTGTGTGTGTGTGTGTGTGTGTGTGTGTGTGTGTGTGTGTGTGTGTTTTAAAAAAACATGCACTGTGCTACAGTGATATGTCATTGATTATAATGAAACGTATGGACTGATATTACAGAAATATTCGGTGTGACAATATTAAAAACAGGGACCTACAGGGACCTGAAGGAATGTACTGCTAATGAAATCATTGGCCTAATTGAACACTAAAGGTTACTCAAACAATGATCATAGACACGCCTAGTTCTAGCAGCTTTACAATATATTTTACAAACTTTGGATTACTAAGTTAGATATTTGGGAGCCGTCAAGTCCTGAGATCAGCAAAATAGTTTGAGATTCTAGACATACGAACAGGAGTGAATTGTGGGGATGTTTTTGCATGTAAACAAAATATTTCATATTCATTTGGTACAGGGTACAATATTATTTGAAAGGTTCATAATCAATTGGCCTAACTATCAGTTGATTTGTGTAAGACAATCTTTTTATACAAGGGAAGCACTAAGGCGACAGGTGCAATGTTTTAGTATGGTTGCATGAGATACATTACATGGCTATTTAAGAAATATGATGTGACATAGTTTGACCATTTTTAAATGATATACTCTACATGTACTTCACACGCACGCGCGCCCACACACACACACACACACACACACACACACACACACACACACACACACACACACACACACACACACACACACACACACACACACACACACACACACACACACACACCTTTGAATACTTTTATTTGGATCTACAACAACAATTAACATGCCAGATCCAAACATTTATGAAGAGGGTTTCAAATGATGGCAAAACCAGATGCAGTATGCAGTATGTTTAACATACAGAATAATAATGTGGAATGCAATGATTATACTCTAAGAAAATGTCCACTCAAGGATAGACAAAGCATCGCCTCTTCCAGATAGAGAGACTGGCTATCCCTGCAGAGACTGAGCAGTACTTGGCCACACACACACACACACACACACACACACACACACACACACACACACACACACACACACACACACACACACACACACCTGCAGTGTAAAATAAATAATTTTATAGCTATAGAGCAGTGGTTCTCAAACTTTTTCGGCTTCAGTACCCCCTTTTCCTGATTGCTGAATCCAAGTGCCCCCTTTTCAAGATTTTGATTAGAAAATATTGACATCCAAAAAAGTCCAGTCCCGTTTTTATGTCAATATGTTGGAAATAAAAATAAGCAGCCTATTGTTTTCTATTCAGTAACAGTTCTGCTAGTAAAACATCGCACTTGATTTGGTTTAAAGCTTTACACAAAGCAGCATGTTCACATATGTATCAATGTATTATCATTAAACATTACAGTAAAATAAATGTTTTCTCTCAAGTACCCCCTCTGTGTACCCCTGGGGGTACACATACCCCCATTTGAGAAACATTGAGGATCTACATTCTCAATTCAACTTACAAAATTGCAGGTACAATATACAGACATGAGAGCCATGCCGTGAGAGCCTGATAACAGTAAATCCGTTCTCTAATCAAGCTATCAACAACACCGCAAAGCAAAAAATATGATAGATAAAACAAAGGCTTATACTGACATGTCACCTGGAAATTCATTCCTGTTCTCTTGACCTTAAGTTGACCTTAACATTTACCACGTGTTTGCAGACCTAGCTGGTAGTTAGGAGTTGCCTCTGCTTTTTGGGAGGTGCACACAGTAAACAGGATGATTGTATAGTGTCTAGCTATATGTTAGTATACATTATTAAAGGTCATAATAAGACATCAAATTTTCTTTTTTTTTTATATGTTTCCTGACCTCAATTACACACAAAGAAACTGAGCTTTCAACATTCAATGGTTTTCTGTAATCTGTAGTTTTTAAAATAATTAGGCTCAGAAAAGTGAGTTCATTGGCCTCTGGATGTACGCATCATCGTCAAGGGGAGGGTGAGGTTCTATATCCTTTGCTGTGTTACCGGAGCTTTTCGCAAACATCACTGCACTTACTGCACTATACATACAATGAGGGCAGGTGTGGGGTGTTTGGAGAAGGTGGGAGGGCCAGGGCTAAGGGGGGGGGGGGGGGGGCGGAGCAGAGGCGATGATTGACATGAGACAGACCATGAAAGTCTCTGAACCACACCATCTCTGGTGACTAGGTATATTATCTTTGCTACTCGAAAGGCCACAGAACACAGAGAGAAAAAAATATGCCATGGCTCCCTGCAGAGTTTTTAGTTTTAACATTTTAATACATGTTTTAAGGACCAGGACTACAGAGAGTGTACAAATGGAAGCAAATGGACACTTATGGGTCCATTTGCTTCCATTTGTACATGTGTCGTGTGGTTAGATAAACACTGAGGCTTTCACAGTGTGGCTTCGTACTGTATGCTTCAGTGTAATCCTACACATCAGCGTATATATTGAAGATAATTAATGCCAGCCAGATGGATGAAGCGCAGCAGAAAATCTCCTCATTACAGTCAGCCACCCTGGGCTTTAGGTATCTGTTCAAGGACAACACATGGAACTGGCCAATCACCAAAATGCCAGTGGATTTGGAAGAGTATATAACAGCCTTTTGAGTGAAGTATATTTAATTTGATTTGAATGGGAGCATGGAACAACTGACACTCCACAAAAAGTCAGTTGTGTCCTGGCTGATACACTGGGTTATAGCTGAATCAGATCTAAAAGTCTTCCATGTGCCAGTGCTCCAAGTGCAGCAAAACGAGAGGCAGAAATCAACTGGAGAGGAATTCTTGAATTATATAGGGGGAATGTGGGGATGGTCGTGACAAGAAGGGAAAGAAATCACACACAGTGCGAAGTTAGCTGTGATTTTTATGAGCCACGTGTGGAACATAATTTACATACGTACGTACATACAAACAGACAAAGCCAGTTGTAGGAGCGGTTAGCACCAATCAAAAAGCTTATAGCTTGAACCCTATACAGGTACAGTGTCCTACAAGCTCACGTCGCTTGTATGTGGGCTATTTTCAGCTGTCTGATATTTGGTGTAGAGGGAAAAAGGGAGAGAGGCCTTTATAGTACAGGCCACTATAGGGGGACCCCGTCAGCTAAGGCTTTTAAGTGGTTAACTCAGTGGTTGGGGTGAACTACAGCAGATAGACTGCTTCCACTTTTGACAAGGTCATCACTCAAAAAGAATAGCGAGAGGAACCTACAGGCACATGGCTTTTATTGCATAGCAACAGCAGAACTGTCATCATTAATTACACTTCTTGTTGTTGTTGGGGTTTTTCTTTTTTTGGCCTCGCACATTATTGATTCAGTACGCTACCGAGTGTGTCTATGTGTTATCTATATCATCTATAATATCACAGAAGGCCATTGTTGTTGGCATTGCTCATAAACTACTAATTGCTCCCAAAAAGCTCTGCTTAAATAAGTTTCTCTGTGTATGTGGCCCCTTATCAACAGCTTTCCAAAGTAGGTGTTGTTAACAGAGTTGGAGGTTATACCTCTAATAATATTACACAGAATTGACTTTCAACTTGGTTCTACTGACCACCACCACCCCACCCCTCTCCCCCTCACACCTTCCACTATCTGTGCTGTCCCAGGCATTGTTCATTTAACATTTTTACACTCCTCCAGTGTTAAAATAGCACTCAAGAAAACAGCGTATTCGCTTGAGAAACCATCCCGGCACCAACAACTGAAGCCCCTGGACTGGCCTGGCTGCATAGAGGATCTGGGTCGGGCAAGAGTCATGATGCACCACGAGATGCTCATCAACTATAAATCCCTCAACATCTGAGGTGCCCTTGAGCAACTCACTTTACCACCCATTGTTTGACTCAGTGGCCGCTAACAATAGGAGGCTGAGCTCAGATTGTACCGGGCAGCTCCTATAGGCTATTGTAAATGTGTGAGTACAGTAAAGTGTGCGAGTGTGAAGAAAGAAGCAGGGCGTTGCTGTAAAGAAAGAGAGAGAGAGAGAGAGAGAGAGAGAGAGAGAGAGAGAGAGAGCATCTGTGATCTGTGCTCAGTCAACTTTCCCTGGATAAATAAAGGTTAAGAAGGGGAGGGGGGCCTGGTGGGAGTCTGCATGCATTGCATGCACAGGTAGTGATGAAGATGATGGCCAGCACTGTAAATATAGGTTGGTTGCCGTGCAACCGAAAAACACCAGACCCACAAGATCACAAAACCGTCACAGACGCCTGGCGCTGTGATGCTGTAGATCGGCTATTTTCGGGTGTTGTTGCCGCGACACCGGCGCGCGACGGAGTACAAATCCGGCTTAACACATCAGCAGCAGCAGCAGCAGCAGCGCTAGCAAGACAGAACCACCCTAAACTGCTACAGGGGAGTGTACCTTACCTAGCCTGTGTCTTACCTAGTGACAAGGAGAGAGACAGCATCTGAGAGCTGGCCAATCATTAAAGTGAAAGAATAACCCGGCCTATCTACACACATTCAACGCACACCTATAGTCTACTCACACATCAAGTTCAAAGTATCTATAATTAACAGCACTTTGTCTGATTCTCAAGGGGGGGAGGGGGGGGGGGCGAAGGGGAAAAAACATCTGCCTCGTGATACTTTGCCAAGGGGACAGCAACACATTCTATGAATGAATAATGATTTGAAATAGATCTATTATATCATAGCATAAGGTTATCAATAATACATCATAGAATAGCTGCCTGTGAGCATGGATAGCCTACAGTATGTGATATGACCTACTATAGCCTTGCTGTAACACTGCAGTGTTATTGTTGCACAGACCAGCACAAGCCCACATGAAATTGACTGCTAAAGAAATTATTATTATTATTATTTTTCTTCCAAAATCAGCCTTTTGATCCCAGATTCAATATTCAATCTATAGGCTAAACCGCTTCTCCCCGGTCAGCAAGTAGGCTATGAGGGGAGGGGGGAAAACACACGTATAGGTCTATACACCTGCACGCCGCGCACTGCAAGACAAGTTGGAATATACAGTCCAACGGTCATGTTTTGACGCGACGCAAAACATGACGTTTCTGGGCCAAAATCCCAACCCCAGTTAAGAAGCAATAGTGTTCAGATCATCCGTGAACAAATCCACACATCATCATCATCACCATCATGAAACGACCGGTCCGGGGCAGCTATAACATGTTCACATCACCTCGCATCGCATGGAAACAGCGGCTGCTGCTCTGTCTGTCGAAGGGCGAACACATTTTGAGGTGTGTGTGTGTGCGTGCATGGCAACCTGACGCGCGGTCTAACGACATAAGGGGCTTTTAGCAGCAGTGTGTGTTTACCAAAAGAAGACCCGCTTTGCCCCGATGCTGCTGCTGCTGCGCTACCGTTCCGTGCCGTGCACGGATGGATGGATGGGGAGGCTGATAAATAAATAAATAAATACATGGATAAAAACAAGACAACCCCTCCCTAGAAATAATAACCGCTGTCGCCCCGGAATCTAAAGGCCAGGTGGTCTAAAAAAGGATACCGCGATTATTTCGTTGCAAAATGGTTGTAGTAAAAGGAAGGGCGTAGTGACACAGTGAGAGAGAGATAGACGCATACCTGGGTAGATGCTTGGCGCGGCCGTCGCAGTTCCCCTGCGCCCAGCCTTCAGTCGCTGAGAGAGAGCACTGCTGTGACTGCTGCACACACACACACTCACACTCACACTGGCTGCTGGCTGTGGCGAGCATGCCTATTGGAAGGAGGAGAGGAGAGACGCGCTGGTTGCTGGCTGCCTCACACTGGATTCTCCTCTAGTCTGTAGTGTGGTTCTCCTGCTCACTGGGGCTGCCGAGGAGGTGGTGGAGGGGTGGGCTCCGTCATATGCTGCTAGTACTAGCTCTGGAGGGACTGAGAGAGAGAGAGGGGAGGGTGGGGGGCTTTCAAAATGGTTTCTTCCAAAGTGTTTCTCAAGTTTTTCATGGCAACAGTGTCCCCCCCCCCCCCCCCCCCCCATATAGGCCTATGCTGGCCTTGTTGTGACTTAAATGTTGTGCACGTGCATATAACACGGCATAGTCTAGTATGTATTATGATAGGCCTATATAGTCTAAATATGTGTCAGTCTATGTTCAGGGAAAGCCAGGCTGTTATAGTTGTGCTCGATGTCTTTGTCTATATGGACCTGTACACCTGTGTACACACACACACACGCGCGCACACACGCACACACACACACACACCACTGTGTGTAAGTTTGAAATGTGTGGTCAGGGAGCAGCGCCGTGCCCTTGGTGGTGATGGTGATGACTTGTCATAGTTTGTCGTCGTCCCCCCCGGCCGTACCCCCCCTCACACACACAGACACACACACTCTTGTCCAATGCCAAGACAGCTTGGCTAATTAAATGCACTTGGCGTTTGGCACTTCCATGCCAACCGTGACACACTGCTGCCTGCTGCTGCCCTCGAAGGAGCTGGGCTCCCGCCCTCTGGAGTAGCACCGCTACACACAGCAGACCATACACACACACACTCAACAGAAACACGTGGTCACCTAAATGGGGTCAGAACAGAAACCTCTTATCTCCATGTTCTGACTTGTTGTGTTTATTTCGTAATTTAATGCCACATACTTGATCATATACTACATAACTAGAGCGGCACTCAAAGGTATCAAAAGTAGCAAATCCACAAGCTCGAAACGTGCCTGCCATATGTGTTTTTTGCTTGTAGATCTGCTATTTCTGCTACTTTTGAATTTGAATCCTGAGAAGTAACAGTTTGGGACACATGAGGTTCCCACCAACAGATACCACTGACCCCCCCATTTGATGCAATGAAACAAAGAAAAAAGAAGCATCTCTGGGACAACCAATCTACACTGTGAAATCTGCAGTGTTTAATTCAACTCTGAGCGTGTAGCCTACAACATGGACCCGTTCCATTTGTGCGCTCTCTTGAGTTACAGACCTGTAAGGGTCCATGATTTGGACCCCTGGTGGGTGGTATACGCTACCCCGTGGCGTACCCCAATGTTGTGAACCCTTGCTCTACCGTCCAGTTAGTCTCAAGAGGGATACAAAGAGATAGTGATGTCATAAGTGACACAGGTATTTAAGGGGTTTCTAAACGGGCAGCTAACAGGTCTAAAAAGCATCAAAACATTGCAGGTAGCATGTTGTTGAGAAGGGGGGGGTGGGTTGTGTGCTGAACTATTGACCAGTAAGCCTGTTTGCTTTTGTATCGGATCCTCGTTTTCATTATTTGGTATCTTTTTATGGTCTACAATGAGAATGTGTTTTGTATTGTCTGTGCTTTGAAGCTGGTATCATGTTCATGGATGTTTGCTACAGGTGGAGTGCTATTTGATGTATAACGCAGATGTTTGCCTGGGTTTAAAGGACCACTTCACCTCTGGGACAACCAGATCTTATTTTATTGTTGTTTGGGACACGATCAACACAATCCTGATTTATTTTTTGTGTTTTTGTGTAGTATTTCAGCATGCTACAAAGCATCATATGATGCTTTGTAGCATGATATTGCATCATACGATGCGTCATATGATGCAAAATGCATCATATGATGCTTTGTAGCATGCTGAAATACTAAAATATCTAAAAACACAGATTGAACACAAAAAATAACTCAGGATTGTGTTGATCGTGTCCCAAACAACAATAAAATAAGATCTGGTTGTCCCAGAGGTGAAGTGGTCCTTTAAGCAATCTATCACTCAGACAATTAGAAGTCAATGTCTGAATGGCAGCATGTCGGAATGGAAAGCGGGGTTGATGCATGCTTTGTGCTTATGAATTATGTGCTCTATCATTGCTATACAGGTCTATGCTGGAACAAGCGGCAACTGTGATTGATTTGATTTGATTGAATACTTTATTAACAGTTTGTAAAAGGTACAGGGGTACAGTCATAATGCTAAAAGGATGACAGGAAAAGCCCTGAGGGCTTGTTTCCATTGTGGTCCCCCTTCCTACTGTATATTCAATACTATAGAAATCATCAATACAAGGACCGGTAAAGGTATGGGTTCCAGTTGTAAATTGCAGACAGGTGCTCTTCAAAGTCAAATTGATTGATTTCAAACTGAACCAATTTAAACCCGGATAATTGTGAAAATGCTGAGCTAGGTCATTATGAACAACAAAATTGCGTAAAGCATTTCTACAAACTCGTAATGACACGTGAGCTTGACGACAACGTATATCAAATTGAGCTTATAAGTGGTTAAAACGTTGCAATGCGGCGTGTCGTGAGATTGTTAGATCTATGTCTATGTTCTGTGAACGAGGGAAAAGGAGTGGGCCAATGTATTGAGCCCTGGGGGATCCCGGTCAACTACTAAGTATATAGGGCTTTAAGTGATTAAGTGAGGCTCTATAAGCATCTTTAAGACTTAATGTTCTGACTCGTCCTGCGTTGGTCGTCTGATGATCCCATCATATTACCAGCCAGGAACGCTGGGTCAGCATCTTCTGCTGTTGCTGCCTGCTTTACAGGCACTGCTATCTCTATGGCACACTCCATACAATATAGCATGTAGTGTGTGTGCTTGTGTGTGTGTGTGTGTGTGTGTGTGTGTGTGTGTGTGTGTTTGTGTGTGTTTGTGTGTGTGTGTGTGTGTGTGTGTGTGTGTGTGTGTGTGTGTGTGTGTGTTTGTGTGTGTGTGTGTGTGTGTGTGTGTGTGTGTGTGTGTGTGTGTGTGTGTGTGTGTGTGTGTGTGTGTGTGCTTTTATCCTAAGCCCTCTACAGCAAAGTTCACATCCATGTTCAGTATGACTGTTAATGCATATTGTACACCAATATCTATCTATCTACTAGTAAGACGCCACAGGGCGTCTTACTAGTAGACGTCGCGCCATGTCTTGGCCATCTGGCCAGTGATGTATATCGGACCAGTTACCCATATAAGGAGATCCCTGGTACCCATATATGGAGATCCATGTACTGTATATGGAGATATGCTGTGAGAGCCCAAACATTCTTACTCAGTTAATCGTTATGTGAAAGTCCTATGATGTCTGTGACATCTGATATCATACCCTTTTATGCCCATACATGGAGATCCTGTCTGCAGAACCAGCCACACAGATATGGGCTGTCTTGGCCATCTGTCTTGGCCATGTATGGATTCTGTTAGTGTGGTAGGTGGCCGATGTGGCTTCCATATATGGGCATTCCCATATGAAGTCCTGTCAGATATGGGTTTAATATTGATGACGTCAGGTGTTATTAATCCACGCAATCCCATACAGGATTGCGTTACGCTATCCATTTCAATAGGTTTTAGAAGTCTAAATATCAATAGACATCTTTAAGCGTATATGTGCAACGACTCGCTCTGAAATCTAACTACAACCATCTCTCAGTCCCTCCTAATTTCAACATCAGAAACCTCTGCCTATGACCCAATGCATTGGTCTTCCTCTGTAACCTGAGATTAACTGTAGCTCGCTGCTGGATCTGACTGTTGGTGTGGTATCAGAGTAGTTATTTTGAATCTAGGATAATTAGATCCAAGGAGGTGTTTTTGAATATTAACTAAACCTTCGAATCAATATCCCAACAAGTTAGGCCACACTTAGATTATAGGTTCAACACACCATATGTAAGCAGATTTCTATGGTTATACATTTCATAACGATGCTTATAAAAATCTGATTTTAGAATGATTTATTTTGCAGGTAAATCTATTAACAAATAAAGGCTTTTACAGAAATAGAAAAAGGCAAAAGCATTCAAAGTACATTTCAATGTTCACAATTTAGTCTAAATCATCGTTTCCATTTTTACACTATAATGATAATAATCATAGTAAGAAAGCAGAATAAATTCTTATTACCCTTTCAAAGGTTAGAGATGCACCAACCGGTTGATCATTTCCATTCCATACTTTCTTTTACAGAATTAAAATTATTAATCCTGGGGGCTTTGCATCCAGCATTTAAGCAGTACAAAGATGCTTATCTTCGGCTTGATCTAAAATTAAGGGAAAACAGGGTTGAAACGCTGATTTAAAAGCCCAGTCTTTTAGACACAGGGAACTCCATATAAAAGGGATTCTGTTAGTGTGACATCACAGTGAAGCCAGAGCGTGATGTCACTGCAGGAACTGAGGCTGCTTCTTGCACTGGTACACCAAATTGCTTTAAAGCGTACAGTACGTCAGCAATCTGGGTTAGTCATCATCTCACTGAGAGAGAGGAGATCAAATGGTTTTGTGTTTGGGAAACAGGGGTGTCACACCAAATTCTGGGCCCTGCAGGGTTCTTTAACTATTGAAAAATAGCAGATATACAAGCTCACAGCGCGGCACCGAGTGCCGCGCTGCGAGCTTGTAGATCTGCTATTTTTGAAAAATCTTGAAAATGTGTCTTTGAAAATTTCAAATCCTTCTAAGGTTTTTTGAAAAACCTATGTTTCTATGTCAGTGGTGCTCAAACTTTTCCATGTGAAGGACCCCCAAAATGATACGTATTTGGCCACGGACCCCCATCTCAAAATATTTCGTTCCAGGGACCCCCCCCCCCCCCCCCCCCCCCCCCCCCGAAGCAAAATTTGAGTTACAAATGTTTGCTTAAAAAGTACATATTCAAAGTTTTGCACACATTTTCACGACTTTTCAAAAATAGCAGATCTACAAGCTCGCAGCGTGGCACTCAGTGCCGGCCCTTTAGCTATTTTTCAATAGCTAAAGTATAAAATAATTCAGGCCACTCCACCTTGGGCCCTAGTAACTCAGCCCCACTTTTCCCCCGCTTGTGACGCCCCTGTTGGGAAATATTTGACATCAGACTATGCTGAATTTATGCTCGCGGAGTGACGTGTTTACTTGGTTCTTAAGGTGTAACATATCATTGTACAGAAGGGAAATCGCTTTAGCGTAACCATATCCTGCTGTGTGGCCCCTATACTCGCCGTTCACCATGGGGGGTCTCACACCCAACTAAAACCACACCACCACGCATATACACTTCTTCACAAGGCAGGAAGACGTTTAAGTGGAAGTGGAAGTTTACTTGAGTATTTCCAATTTCCAATACCTTACTTCTACTCCACTACATCTCGGATCCAAATATTGGACTTTTACTCCACTACTTTTATTTGAAAACTTTAGTTAGTTACTTTGCAGATATAGATTATGCAAGGGATATCGTCTGGCTGTGCGGTCGTTATCGAGAAACATAATTCCGACAGGCTGATAATCCCCAAGGCGAAGCCATGTAATATCCCGCTTATTACACAGCTATTCAATCCAATTAATAATTTGACTCAAAACTAAAAACAAAACAGAGTATTTCCTTGTTTACAGTAATGAAAGTATTCCACAAGCTTTGCGCTGGGCGTCCCCCCAGCGCAATACGGTCGCCTTGGAAAACAAGGAAGGAAGTGTTGGTCAAATAGAATCCATTTTCTGTTACTGTATCATCTATTTCTCGCTTCAAATACAGTATTTTTAAAAAGTTCACAACTCGTTTGTAGATCTGCTATTTTCAAGCATTTTGTACTTTATTTTGATGCCAATACTTTGATACTTTTACCCAAGTACATTTTTAATTCCAGACTTTTACTTGTATTTCTACATTGTAGTATTGATACGTTTACTAAAACATGTGAGTACTTTTTCCATCACTGACCAGCGGTGTCATGTAAATATCCTGAAGTGAAAGTACAGTACATGGCCTGAGTCTGCAATAAAGAAATTCTATTCATTTATTCACATATATATATATATAGGGCTGGGATGCGATTAAAACATGTTATCGAATTAATCGCATATTAATATTTGACCCGAGAATATATATTTTTTTCAAGTAAAACACATTTTGTTGTACGAGTGAATCAACGAGTGAGTTTTTTAAATCTAAATTTCGCATCCACTGGGCCAAGCAAAGTGCTCTGATCGGCTACTTCTCCCTTTGTGTTTGTTGTCTCTTCTTGGTTGGTGCATCGCTATGATCGGTATGCCCGAAACTGAAGGTTCTGTGGTGCAAAAACTAAGTGTGATTAAAATGCGTAATTTCTTTTAATCGCGTTCATTTTCTGTAATTAATTAATCGCAATTAATCAGTTAAAGTCCCAGCCCTAATATTGAAAACATCAGATCTACAAGCTCACAACGCGACACTTCGCGCTGCATTGTGAGCTTGTATATCGGTTATTTTTGGGACATGTTTTTTGAAAATGTTTTTGACATAACTAAAAACAAAATGTACTGGGAAACAAAAAATTAAGGGAATCATAAAAATGTGCCCGCGACCCACAAATGGTTCCCGACCCAGTGTTTGGGAACCAGTGCTGTATGAGATATTGATAAATATATTATTTGTAAACAACAACACCTTCTTATTCCCCTATAATCCACCACAAAGAAATAAGACAGGAGAGTGATTCAGAGTGAGAATGGAATGTTTATGGAGAGAGAAAATTCAAGACAGGTACAGTACAGAAATAATGGTTCAATGGTTCGTGCTCTCTCTGACAAATGATGTTTTGACATGAGTATAAGTATGGTCATTTGGTCAGTCAATGGATGACGTTTCAACAGTTCATAGGATGTTTCTTGTCCACAAATGGCAACAAGACAAAGAGTCCATATACAGTAGGTTCCTGGGGGAAGAGATGTCCTTGCTGGTGTCTGGATGACACCAGATGTCCCAGGCTGAACCTTATAAACCAAAACAATTCTCATTGTTTTAGGTACAGGCTCCATGGCAGTAGATCAAGGCCTCATTTCTACCAGACAGAGACCTTGTGGGTATGGTACATGACATTAAAGCATGGCACAGTCACGAGCTGTGCCTTAGGGTCAGGTGGTCAGTTGGTCATCAATATGAATTGATAAAAAGATGATATAAACCACAACAAAATACCTAACAGATATTAGGAAAGATTAATGGTAGAACCCCTTTTGCAGCAACGTGGCAGTGTTGTTTTGTTTTGGATTTCTTTCCTTTTCCATTTTCTTTTCTGTTTTCCTTGTTTCCTCCGACAGCCTCAGGGGGGGAAAAAAAAGACTGGGGCTGAGCGTCCTCAGGCGCTTGCTTGCCTGTTCTGTCCGCATGCGTACACACAGTCCGTTGCTGGGAGAATGTTTGTCCTTCACAATCCTTCTTCTTTAATTTTTTTTTTTTGCTCTGCTCAAACACCTGGACGGGAGCCGGGAGGTAGGGAGCTCTCTGTGGTGCACTGCACCTTCCACAGGGCTTACAGGTACTGGGAGTAGCTAGTCCCGTAAAGCAGTGGTCCTCAACCTTTTCTGGCCGTGACCCCCAAAATAATCATATTTTAACTGGGGACCCCCCATCCTGACCAGCACTAAGAGTTGAGGCATTATATTTTGTATAACACGGTTCTATTGCGAACGCCTCGCTGTGAGCATGTAGATCTGCTATTTTCACAATTGCTGCCTCTAATATTTGACAATTTGGCCAATGTTTAATTTGTCATTTTAGAGGCATTAAAAAGTCCTTAAATTGTCACTTTAGAAGTGTGCATATACCCTCTATACACTTAGAGTGTATGTTCATTTGTTTACTGTTGACTGAGAAAACAATGTTGCACATTAAGTTAATCATCTGGGGACCCCCCAAAATAATTTGGGGGCCCCCTGGGGGTCCCGACCCACAGGTTGAGAACCACTGCCGTAAAGTATAGTGGTAATCAAAATGTTTAATTTCAAGGACCTTCAGTTTGGTATCCATTTGGGCCATGTACCTCCATAACTCTGAGAGTGTACGTTCACTCTCAGTGTTACAGTACTGCCAGTCAGGGCGCATTTGGTTCCTACTACCGGTATGTGAAACATTTAGCTGGGGTCCCTCCTGGAACCCCGTCAAGGACCACTGGAGGTCCTTGAACCCCACTTTGAGCACCACTGCTCAAACGTTTGTGTGCAACCCATGAACTTTGTTCAAGTAGATTGCTATGCAAAATCAGGGAACGCTAAGCAACCCCCCCCCATAGGGATACAATAGTAGTACAATAGCAATACATTGACATATTGGCTTGAATCCGCAGACATAAAATCAGCAGTATGTCAGACTCTGATCAAAAGGTGGAGGCTGGGGGCAGCTAAGCAGCAGTGGATGCGAAGCTTCGGATCCAAGACAAGCAGAGCTATAGTGAATGCAAGCCGTATTTAAAGGCGCCTCCCTTACTGAGCTGACTGGAGTATGACAGTGTGATGTGTGATGTAATTAATGGCAGATCTGTGAATGAGGAACAGGAAAGGATCTGACTGACAGCTGATTACAGCTGAGGCGGGCGAGACTCACGTGTCCTGCTTCGTTTTCCATGTGCGTTTTTGTAATTATCACAAACCGTTACAAAATATATGTTATCTATTGTTACACATACACTCATACACATTCAATAATAATCAATAATAATAAAGTTCATGAAAGTTTATTTTTAATAAAGGTAATGTTACAGAAGTGGCACTCAATATAACAAAAGCAGTTCTGGATAAGCCGGGGGAAGAAAGCTTTTTTCGGGGGCAGGGGGTGAAACCGACGTTATTCTTCAAATAGGATAAATGTTCCTTTTGGCTTGGTGGGGTTTATGCATAAACTCCCTCTAATTAGAAGCATAATTGGCACTGGTAAATTGGCATAAATAGGGTTCAACTGTGTGGCAAACTGTGAATGATAGAAGCTATGGAAACCGCCTCATGGCCTTTAGACTCCTCCTGAAATAGAACAGGCCTGACACTGATTGTGACGTCCTCATTAACGTGTCACAAAAGCTAAACGTTTTTGGTTACAAAAGCTAAACGGTTTTGTTAATCCCTTTCAGCCTGCTGTTGATGTGTTTTTGTCACATTTTGTCAGTAGCCTACAGAGTGTTATGTATTGTATGCATGGAGGCTATGTATATTCTATGTCTTAATTAACTGAGAGAAACAAGCACCTGCACCTGCGTTATCCCTTTAGCTTCACTTTTGACTGCACCATCTGTACTGTTAACAACCGTGTTAATAGCATTCAAGAATTCAAGAAGTATTCAATCAATTAAACTAAATTAAACTACAAAGTATAGCTATAACAGGGCTTAAAAGGATCCCTGGTTAATAAGCCAAGTTTAAGTTTCAGTTTATTTTTATTTATATCACCCCAAAGGGTCTCTGTGCACTTCACAACAAAGTCATAAAACAGCAAAAACATTCACGACAATACAACAAGTCGAGTACAAAACAGCAAAAAACATTATTTATAAAAATAATCGTACAACAAAAATATCAATAGCAAAACAACAAAGGTAATAAAATGTGTCATAAAATGTGTCAGCTGCAACTGTGCAGGTCAGTGAGAAAGGGAGAAAAAGGAGAAAGGAAAGAAAAAGAAAAGAAAGTAGGGAGTTTGAACATTGAGGAAAACATGGGTTTTTAGCCTAGATTTAAAAATGGCCATAGTGTCGGCATCTCTGACAGCTCGAGGGAGAGCATTCCAGAGACAGGGGGCACGATGTGTGAATGCTCTGCCCCCAACTGTTATTTTATTATATTTTGAAACAGTGAGTGGACCATCATTCACCCATTGGTTGCTGTGTCTTGGTGGGACAACAGTCCTTTCTCTCCATCCACTACCAGTTGCTTCTTATTGTTATTTTGTGTATTCAATAATTCTCATTTTAAACTTGTTTCAGTAAAAAAAAAGGAGCCTCTCAGGTTCAGTATAGTGCCTGGGCATGTTTTTAAATGTGTTTATTTCTCCAAATATGATGTTTTAGCAACATAAACAAGGCGGAACCAGGGCAGGACAAGGCAGAAAGAGCCTGCTGGTTCAGGGACCAATCAGAAGGCTGACAAAGGGTGAATTGTCGGGTTTTGTCACAAGTCGTTAATGCCCTACTGTCTATAAGCACTGTGTCACAACCGATACCTTATGTACTGTCTATAAGCCTTGTGTCACACCTGATACCTTATGTACTGTCTATAAGCCTTGTGTCACACCTGATACCTAATGTACTGTCTATAAGCCTTGTGTCACACCTGATACCTTATGTACTGTCTATAAGCCTTGTGTCACACCTGATACCTTATGTACTGTCCTAATTGTGTCACTCCCTACACCTTATGCAGTCTGCAGCACAGGCTTCTCAAAGTGGCGTTTAACCTGGTTTTATACATCGGCTCTTCCGAAACAGCAGCTCTACAAGCTCACAACGCGTCACAGAGCTTGTAGGCCTACTATTTATGAACACAAATCTTCTCTTTAGGGGGTCCCTGGTGCAAAATATTTTTGAAACAGAGTGGGTGGTCTGCGCCAAATACTAAACATAATCAATTTTGGGGCTCCTTGACACGAAAATGTTTGAGAGCCACTGAGAGGTCCCCCCTCCCCCCCCTTTCTCAACACACACACACACACACACACACACACACACACACACACACACACACACACACACACACACACACACACACACACACACACACACACACACACACACACATGTACATGCTCTGCCCTCTCCCTGTCCCCAACCCTGGTTGCCAGGGAGACAGTGGGGACGGGGACCTCTCCTCATTATAAACCAATAGGGTTGTGTGACTGGCTGGAGGCAGGCTTCTGATGCTCACTGCCACCTAGTGGGCAAACAGTGGAATTGGCTCAGTGAGGGGATTTTTATTTATTTATCGCTGAGTCTGCCTAGTAACCTGATAATGCTGACTTCTTCTTAGTCATGATGATAACCCGCCCTGTTTCCTCTCCTAAGCGTAGTGTGACGATTTGGACAGGGGAAATATGGTCGAGTACATTGTGTCCTTTGTTGTCTTACTGAATACAGATTATTGGACAAAACAGAAGCGGAGGGCTGAGGACTGTCTCACAGCAGACCTCACAGGGACCTTATAGTTGCTAGGAGGACCCTTGTTTTTTGGGGAATCAAATGTGCCCCTGCATGCTTCAAATCTCTCTCTCTCTCTCTCTCTCTCTCTCTCTCTCTCTCTCTCTCTCTCTCTCTCTCTCTCTCTAACTCTCTCTCTCCCCCCCCCACTTCCCCACCATATGTGTCCCTTGAGCCATCATCTCATGTCAGCTAAAACAAGGACAGCTAAGGCAGACACAGTGGGGGTGTTACTGTTACTGGGGAGGGTGTGTGCACTGCAGTATATGCTGTGTATGACATGATGATGATGAGACCGAAGTAATATGATTACAAAAATAGCCCATGATTAAAACGTTATTAAGGCAGAAGACCATCCCAAGACACAAATGGATGTAGTTATTTATTTGTGCTTTATATTTTGCATTTCATTTCTGCTATAGAATAATACATTCTAAATAGGCCTACATGTGAGACAGAGGGTTTGAGGCAGACATATGTCAGAAGTAGGCTATGTTCTCTAGCTGGCTGAGCCATACTGTATACCGGTATATAGGCTATATATATATAGGGTATACCCTATTCTATAGGGTGACAGACAGTGATGTGTGGTGGTATATGCAAAGCAAGTTGATCACAGACAAAAAACATATTTTTGGCACACAAGAGGTGATTGTAATCAAATGGCAAGTGGTGAATGACATTAAATGGCCTGTGGCAATATTGCACCAAATTGTATCTGGCAATAAAACACGGCATGAGCATAATTATTATTATGATGATATGTGAATACTTTACAGAATGTATCTGAGGTACAATGGAGTGGCACAATGTAGACCAGGGGGGTCCCAAAATTATTTTGGGGGGTCCCCAGATGATTAACCTAATGTGCAACATTGTATTCTCACTCAACAGTAAACAAACCAACATAAAGTTTAAGTGTATAGAGGGTACACGCACATTTCTAAAGTAACAATTTAAGGACTTTTTAAAACCACTAAAATTATGAATTAAACATTGGCCAAATTGTCAAATTTTAGAGGCAGAACTTGTGAAAATAGCAGATCTACATGCTCACAATGCCTCGCAACGCGATCTGCTATTTTCACAATAGAACCGTGCACAAAATGTAATCCCTCAACTCTTAGTGCTTAACTGGGGGGTACCCAGTTAACAGGCTGAAAAGGTTGAGAACCACTGCCCTAGGTTGCCGTGACACAAGTCCCAGTGGTGCCTCAGAATACTTAGACACTCTATACTTAATAAAACAGACCTGAGTTGCACTGCACTTGGACAGTAGTCACATTTAAGATGCATCACGGCACAGGTACAGTTAGAAGAAGCAAAATCTGGTCTGATTTACAAGATCTACAAGCTTGCAGTGCGGCACTTGGTGAAACGCTGTGAGCTTGTATATCTGCTATTTTTCAATTGCTAAAGTATAAAATAATTAGGGCCTCCACCGTGGGCCCTAGTAACTCAGTCCCACTTTTCCCCCCCATGTGACGCCCCTGGTGATTATTATAGGTCGGGAGGAAACGTCACAATCTTTTAAAACATTGTCGCTGTTGTTCAAGATTTGTCAAACTTTCCCAGCAACTGCAGACATTTTGTGTGCTTGTAGATCGGCTACTCGAAACGTGCCGATATATAGAAAAATAATATATAACCACTAGTCCTTGCCCGGGGGGTGTGCACATATGAGGGACTGAATGAAGGAGTCTCAGAAGTAATGTTGGACAACCCAGATGTATCAGTGAGATCAGTCACTCATCTGCAAATTCGGGCACTGTTTCGTCACACGTCTGTTACCATGGTGGGGACGCATGCGCAGTATACAGGCAGTATCAGTGATGTCATTTATCTCCAAATTTGGGCACTGTTTAGTATCAGTGATGTCAGCATGCGGGTTCCGGACAGACGGACGGACAGACAGACGGACATTAAGGCCGCTTAATAGTTAGATATTTAGTTCCTTGCCCGGGGGTGTGCACAGTATATGAGGAATTGAATGTAGGAGTCTCAGAAGTAATGTTGTAGAACCCAGAGCCTTCTACCTACGGAGAGTTGCATCACTCCCGTTCACTTCATGGGGCCAGGTCTTCTACGCACACATCTATTGGCGTATAGTGACAAACGGCGAACCGGAAGTTTACAAAATGCATTGAAGTCTACGAGGTGTAAAGTGACAATGAACCACGTGACCAGCGCTGTTTCTGATCCCGCAGTGGCAGGACTCTCTGATTAGACGACTCTGGTAGAACCCAGACGTATCAGTGATGTCAGTCATCTCCAAATTTGGGCATTGTTGTTATGGCAGCGGTATCAGTGATGTCAGTCAATATGTGCATGGGCATTCCCCATAGACCACATGAGACACAATATGTCTATATATGGGGATTCCCAGTTGATTCCCTTTTAGGGCAACCACACTAATACAATCCCTTTCATGCCCATACTGTATATGGGTTAGCCTCATGTGGTCTATGACGTCAGACATCTACAGTATGATGTCACATGCCCATATGTGGATATATTGTGTCAGCCTCATGTGGACTATGACGTCAGATATCTATGATGTCTGATGTCTGTCATCTCCATTAATGGCCCTGTCTGGCTCTCTTTTATGCCCATATATGGTTTCCATGTCTAGGCCAGTCTGTAGGCCAGAGTAGACGGACATCAGACGGACATGCATATTCGGTAAATCAATAGTTAGATATTATAAAACAATATAATAATATAGCAATATAAGTAAGTAGAATTATAAAACAGGTGGTTAAGACAGACTGGTAATTACGGTAGTTCTGTCAAAGCTTAGAGCACATCTCAGCCCTACATTATGCAGGTTGAACGCAGCGTTCTCCCAGAGGGCAAATAGACTCTGATAGCGTTGTTGTCGGGTGCAAACCTTGTATGTCCAAAACCTTTCGTTTTGTATTTATCATTTCGCACCGCCAGGCGTTGTGTGCTTATCTGCTATTTTCACTAGTTTTGTGCGATAGTCTTGTGTGATGAAGCAGGGCTTGTACTTACGAAAGAACATACAAATTTGAAACTTGGAGATACGAGGTTTCTGCCCGACAGTGACGATAACATTCCCACCTCACAAAGGAGAGAAGCCGGTGTATCTCATGGTCATGTGAGCACAATCATTTATCCAGGCAGCCTGCTGCTGTCACAGCATAATGACACTTTGATTCCCTGTTTTTCAGGCTTGGTTTGCTCCAGACAGCATCTGTACATCTCCTTGTATATACAGTCTCTATTTCTAAACCACCCAGATTGTTTTGAAGTTCAATTCAGGTTCAGGTCACTTTAGGGTAAGCCTTGTACAGTCACGTTCCAGTGATTCTCAATCGTTTCGTTTTTTCCATTTCGGGGACGCAGGGGTCATTGCCATGCTGGCCTTGTGGTGGAAATGTTTTGTCAAAATTCAGTTTTTGCCATGGTTGGACAATGGACATACAAAATGAGCAGACAAACACATTAAGAGTGAGCCCTAAATGATCTTTACAGGTCTGTAACTCTGAGAGTTATGGGGGTCCTTGAAAATAAAACGTTTGAGAACCACTGTGGATTCCTATGTTCTGAGGAAAACCTGGAGACAGACATTCAGTGATTGGCTCTTATGATCAAAACAAGATCATTATAAATGTTATAATGGTGTGTAAAAGCAAAATACAAATCTTGCCACAGGCACAATTGTCTGTGTAAGGACATATTGATGACGACCCCTGCGAGGACCACCATGTTGATTGCAGTAAGCTGTGTGGACCCCTGATACTTTTAAAATCCACACTGTAAAATCATTGTTTTATTTAACTCTGAGAGCGTCCCAAATCTATATTTGTATTATGCACTTTCAGAGTTACAGACCATGTAAAGGGTCCATTTGATCCTCAGGTGGTCCCCGGACCATACGTTGACCAACTAGTGGTCTGCTCTGTTCCAGACGCTGAGATTGTTTTGAAGTTCAGTTCAGGTTCCGGTCACTTTGGGTCTTTGTGATTTGGTTGCCATAGAGACAGAGGTGTCTGTGATTGATGCTATTTTCCGTGTTGCTTGCAGAGCAGACACGTATGAATGCTTGCCTCTATGTAGTCTGCACACGTCTGGTGCCTTGGTTTTGTTCTTGTTTTGCTTGCTGTCACGCGCAGATTTATTCCCCCTTTTTTAATACATTTGTGAACAATAGCCAAGTAAGATAATGTATCCCACTATATGATATGGAACTCTGCGTTTAAAGGCTTGAAGGCATTTGTCTGTGATGGAATCAACCACATAGGAAAAGGTACAGTTTCATGACAGTGCAGTTCACTGGTACTAAGGAGATCCAAGAAGCCTTTAGGCTTATTTACATAGGAAACCTTTATGTATCTCATATAACATTGAATGACAGACGGATAGAACACAGTACTATGCAGAGGATATCATCAATAGTAAAAAGAAAAACATACAGTCAAAGAAAAAAATAAGAAAATAAATAAAAATATATTTACAGTGGAAAAGGGGAAGTAAGTATGGGCTTAGTCTATTACAAGTTTCGAGTAGCAGCCGCCTGTAAGTGACTTTTCAATTTTAAAGGAAGTTAGGGATTTACACTCCTTTAAGGCTTTCGATAGGGCGTTCCACATGTTAGTGGTAGAGCAGGAGAACGAATTTGAGTTAAATCTGGGTTGAACATGATTTGGAGCTACCTCCGGTGTTGTGGACATCCTTGATGTTTAGGAAGTATTTTGGTACATGGGTATCGTGGTGTAGTGTATCTTGTACACCAGGCACATTGCAAGATGCTGTACTCTGTCAGCTGATAAGCGGTAAGGTGAGCCCGAGAAGGAAGGCCAAGCAGAACCCTAATCAGTTTGTTTTGGGCTGTTTGGAGCTTTGATTTGAAGGCATTTGGGGCATCGCGATACCATACATGAACCCCATAGAGTCAAGGAGGGGCAGAATGAGTGCACCTCCTAGTCTTCCGTGTATTGCTATTGTTCAGCGGGGCGACCCTCTGCAAGAAACTAATTTGTTGGTTTATCTTTTTTCATTACCATAGAAGTCATTTTTTCACTGGAAGGGTTTGCCTCTAAGATGCTACCCAGGTAGGTGATTTAGTTTTTTCTTGCTATTACAGTATCACCTACTTTGATTGTGAAGTTATCGACTTTGCTGAGGTTATGAATTAACCCAAAGAGGATGGATTCGGTTTTGCCTATAAGTGTATTGATAGTTTGTTGTCATTGAGCCAGGGGCAGATTTAGTAGCGGCATCAACCTGTCTTCTGTGGCTATGGCTATCGATGGAGAGTGTTGATGTCTACTGCTTGTAGATCTGCTATTTTTTAGATCGCAAATGTCACTGAATTCAAATTCCCTGTGTTTCTCTTTTATGCAAAGCACATTGACTCGCCTTGTTGTTGTTTTCTTCATGACAAAGACAAAAACTAAGCTATGATGACTAAAACTTATGACTAAATACAGTATATTGTCAATTTCGTCAATAAATACAGACTAGACTTGAAAGTTAGGGAGGGACTACTGGAGAAGAGATACAGTAGAACTAAGACAAGTCATTTTATGTTATGCTCGGGTGTTGCGCTCTGAAAATAGCACATCTACAAGCTCACAATGCGTTGCACATGTGAGCTTTTAGATGGGCTATTTTTAGCATGCAACCAAGTGTAATATCTGCCATTACGACACCATGGAGGACTGCCAAAATACATTTTTGTCGACAAAGTCAACTGTACATTTAGTCAACTATAATCTT
Organism: Nannobrachium achirus; assembly: GCF_963921795.1. Lineage (NCBI taxonomy): Eukaryota > Metazoa > Chordata > Actinopteri > Myctophiformes > Myctophidae > Nannobrachium > Nannobrachium achirus. The sequence continues at coordinate 26,002,511 of NC_137814.1, read as the reverse complement.
ATATTTAGTCGACTAAAACTGAACTTTTCAGATGACTAAAATATGAACTTTGATTCAAAAGACTATGACTAAAAAATTTGCTGTCAAAATTAACCCTGCTTCAACGTCAGGCCGCAAGGACCCTTTAGCTGAGAGAGAGATGAAGCAGGGACCCCCACCACATATTGTATAACATTGTGGTACAGAATGAACTTTTTCATAGATGGCTTCATAGACTTTCATCAGTGTTGTTGTGTAAATTGATGTTTTTATACGTTTGTTGGATTAATGTTAACCTCTTAGACCCGCAATACATCATAAACTTGAGCTTTGGCTCTGTAGACTACTTGGTCTATTTTCCCTCTACACCAAAGCTCACAATGCATTGTGCTGTGACGCATGAGCTTGTAGATCGGCTATTTTCAATGATTGTTGCCTCCAGTACAGGGAGATTGATTGAATACTTTATTGTCAGTTTGCAAAAGAATCACAGAAAAGTACAGTTCAATACAAAGAAAGCCTATGGCTTGTTTCCATTGGGGTCCTTAGTACTCAATTCATCGGGTCCAAGTGGAAATAACAAAAATAAAGAAAGAACTGTTCCTATCACACAAGGATTTGGTGGCCCCCCCTGTAGTAACTCCAAAGACCCCCTAGGGGTCCCGGACCCCCTCTTGAAGACCCATGGGCAATACAAATAAACTTGACTTGCCTTGCTATTTTCACTGCGCAGCACAGCACAAAACTATTATAAACAAGGCTTAATAATATCATCAAACAGAATATCCAGAGACAAAACAACACAAATCCGAAGACAGTCGATCTGGTATGTACTTGTACTTGTAGTTTATTTAATTTTAATAGTATGTGTCGTTTATTAAATATTAAAAACAAAGTACAAAGGCTTGTGTATGTACACAGCAGCAGAAGCAGGAAAGTTGTTGGGTTGAATTGAACAAGGACAATGTTTGTGCTTTGATAATTTCTACTCGGCTGGAGATACGGGAAAGGAAGAATAAAGAATTGACATCCCTTGTGCTACACAAATCATTATTACAGTATGTGAACAGAGGTTACAGGAACGTATAAGAAAGAGAAAGTACATGTGTCTAAATCAGTCATTCTCAATCTGTGGAACATGAGGATACAGCAAACAACTGGATTTGAATGAAAATATAACATTAAACAGAAGAAGGTAAACAGAAGCTCTTTAAAACATAGAAAAAAATAGTTTTCATTGTTACACTGATGAATTTAAAGCAGGGGTCTTTAACGTTTACAGGACCCCTTAGTTGAGAGAGAGATGATGCAGGGATCCCCCACAACCTTTTCATAGATTCCATATAGATTGACAACACGATCATCAGTGTATTTTCGATTCATGTCAATTTGTGTTTTCAGTTATTTAACCACTTGAACCGTCAATACTTAAAGCTCTTTGCCGAAAATAGCCGATCTACAAGCGAGCTTGTAGATCTGCTATTTTTGGCTTGTAGATCTGCTATTTTTGGCTAAAGTTCTCAGAATAAGGACACTAGGGTTGTAGTGGTTAATATAATTAAAACTTTCTATCACTCAAAGATTTGGAGGACCCCCTGTAGTAACTCTGAGGACCCCCTAGGGGTCCCGGACCCACTGTTGAAGACCCATGATTTAAAATATTCTACAGAACACGTTGAAATGAACGTGCTCTGAAAATGCACTGAATAATGCATCCGACCGGGAACACTTTGGAGATTTTCAAGCGGGTCCTTGATCTAGCAGATCTAGGCGTTGCAACGTGTTGTTGTTGTGAGCTATAAGCTTGCAGAAGAAATTTGGTGTAGACAGAAAAGAAAAGCGCTCCAGGTGCAGTTGCAACTCAGTTGTGTTTCATCAAGACCAGGGGGTTTATATGGTTAAAGGTTGTTGCTTTTCTTTTATTGGAACACTCCGTGGTGCACATTAAGTGATGAGAACATGAACAAAATGAACCAGATAACAGCGTCCCTATTCTGGACATGTAATAATAGGGGAAAAATAGACAAAATATTCAGTGACGATAGATGAACATGATGATGGAAATACCAGATCTACAAGCTCAGAACTTGTAAATTGGCTATGTTCACTATTGACTTAATATGAAGTAGCCTATTAGGCCCTATATGGCAATATGGGGGTTTCGTTCAGGGATGGGCAGCCACCTCTTTTTGATCTACCAGGTGATTACCGTAGATTGGGCTATTGGGGTGATCGAGTTGATAAAAAAAATAGTCATTGCTTGATGCGCATAAAACCTTAGTCCTTCCCTAGATAGTCTGGAGTATTTATTTTATGTATTTGAACTCAGAAGAGTGTGTACAAATGGAACCAAATGTTGGTTATTTATACACGTTTAACCTCAAATTCAGTTATTTGATGCATGTTTGAGCTGTTGAGCAGCCTAAAGGGTCATTCACACTGAGCACTATAACTAGAACAAGTGGCCACCAGAGGCACCACTCCCTTCACACTGGGTGTGATTTTTTGTTATTGTGGGGGAAAGCTCTCTGAAAATAGCAGCTTCCCCCCACAATACAGATGCTGGGGTTTAAGTGGTTAACTCCACCCTCGCCCTGGTAACAACTTCTTGATGAACAACTAAACCTACAATCCAGAAACACACAACCAAGTCAATCCATTCCTCAACATCACATGCAGTGTTAAGTGCTGTTCAAGCTCCGTTGAAAATAAAACCTCTATGCAGTCTGTACACTCCTTTGTACATAATATGACCTTTGTACATACAATACCACCACCTTGTAGGTATACCGGTACCTTGAAAGCTGCAATCCGGAACTTATTTTTTTCAATGAATAAAACACAATTTTGAACCAGTGTTAGAGTATGTTAATAGAATTTAACTATCACACCTGCAGTGGTTGGTTGGAGGTGGTCTCCCTATACACGTCCTTTGAGGGATTTTCGACCTTGGTGTGTCTGGGTATAGGTCAGACACCGACTTTTAGAAGCTTCCAGGATGTTCCAGCAATTGTTGGACTTTGAAGCTCCCCCCCCCCCCCCCCAAAAAAAAAAGAAAAAAGAAAAAAACAGACTAACAATTATTGATCCAATAGTTCCCGTTTTAAGCCCTGTTTGGGTAGGACGGCTCGGACAAAAATTGACTATATTTTTTCTTTGGAACAAACAACTGCTGGAACATCCTGGAGGCTTCTAAGAGATACTTTTAAAAGGTAGGAACATCGTTTTCCCCAGAAATTCTCCTTTAAGGATTGCAGCTTTAACATGCTCCAGAGATAACCTCTCCTTGCTAAATATATATACCGCTGCATATTACTCTGTACACCCCCCCCCCCCCCCCATAACCCAAAGCATAGTACTGTGATATAAATATATAGATATAGGCATGGGTGGTTGTAGTACATAGGACTAACTGCACGCACGCAAACACGTGCGTACACAGACACACACGTACACGCACACACTCACACGCTTTTAAGAAAGATCACAGAAAACAGAAATTATGAATTTCCCACATAAGGTAACAAAATGCAGTGGTTCTCAACCTGTGGGCGGGGGCCGCTGGTGGGCCGTGAGCATATGGAAAGAAGAACCGCTAAAATAACTGAAAAAAACTAAAACGGACTGGACATTTCTTCTGGGTTTTCATTGTTTTAAAGACATACCGATGAATAGGATGTTAAAGTTATACTAAGAGAACACAATGGATTGACTGATCATTAAAATAAACATGCTCTGAGGATGCATGCTGCCCACTCATCTGATCACTCAACACGGCAGCTGATAGGCCCCTGATCCAGGAAAGGTTGAGAACCATTGACATAATAAGATAGGACATAATATACCGGTAGCAATAATAACCCCAATCAAACCGCTTCAACTTCCTAAATAAAACAATTAGAAACACAACAAACAATCTTAACCCTTTAAGACAGGTACATATACTGTACGCACGCACGCACGCACGCACGCACGCACGCACGCACGCACACGTGTGTGTGTGTGTTTGTTTTCTTCCAGAAAACGCTTAGGATTTAGAACATTGGTTTAGAACAGTATACTTAAATAGCAGATATACAAGCTCACTTTGTGCCGTGCTGCGAGCTTGTAACTCTGCTATTTTTGAAAAATTATGTGTTTGGAGAATTTTGAGTAATTTTGAATTGTTTTAACAAAGATCTTCTCTTATGGAGGGTGGGGTCCCTGGCACAAAACATTTTCAGATGGGGGTCCGCGGCCAAATTATATATACGACGTATACATACATTTGGGAGTCCTTGGCACTGAACATAATTGAGAACAACTGATTTAGAAGGCATTTGTAGAATCGAACTCAGGTCTCAAAGGACAACTCCACCCTAAATCACTTCTAGGCTCATTTTCCTACTTTATATTGATCCCAAATGACTGTCCATGGGGTGTATTAGGCAGAAATGCCCCTGTTGTCCAGTTTCCCCAGCAGAATGCAGCAGCTGTCATAGCATAGAATGGAGCCTATAAGCCTATCACTTTTACACTATTTGTTGTGTTCAAAAGTGATTTTCTTTTTCATGAATGTGTAACTAGTTGTCATTACAAACACATCCATGCCTTGGTTGTCCCACACAAGCCACCACAATCTCATAAATAATATTTTGGGGTGAGCATTTGGCACAAGTGCCAATCAAAGTGACTGTGCTGGCCAATCACACAGCATATTTTCCGGGACTTGGCAAAACACATAAAAACATAACATCTGTTTAGCAGAGCGTGATCACCGTGATGGATTGTGTGGGACAACGATGACATGGATGTGTTTGTAATGACAACTAGTATCACATTCATGAAAAATAAAAACACTTTTGACCACAACAAATAGTGTAAAAGCAATAGGCTTATTAGGCTCTACTCTATATGCTATGAGAGCTGCTGGGTTCTGCTGGGGGAACTTTTCTGCCTAATAGACCCCATGGACAGTCTTTTTGGATCAATATAAGCAGGAAAATGAGCCTAGAAGTGATTTAGGGCGGAGTTTAATGTCCTTTTAATGTCCTTTAATGGAGTAAACTTCTTAAATAAAACAATTAAAACACAACAAACGATCGTAATGACACACATGTTAAAACGCTGTAAACATTCTCTCCGCTAGGCCTCCGACTCTGACGGGTCCGTGGCGACGCTGCCGTTCAGCTCCCCCAGTCCTCCCGATTGCTCGTGGATATGCGTGATCTCCCCGACGATAAAGGTCGGCCCCACCCCTCCCTTCCCATTGGCCGAGCCCCTGTCCAGCTGTTTCCCCGCCTCGTCGCCAGCCAGGCCGGGCTCTTCGTCCAGCTTGCTGGAAATCGACCAATACAGGTGAGCCTCCAGTCTGGCGGCAGCCAATGAGAGCTCTCGCGCCGAGCAGGTGGGCGTGTCCACCTGGGGGGGGGGGGGGTAAACATTTTACTTAAGTACAGTACTTAAGTAAATGTACTTAGTTACTTTACACCACTGCAAATCCTTGTATGGCTCTTCTCCACTGCATACGATCTGGTTCCCCCTACATTTAGCAGTGTTATACATCTACATTATGTTCTGTTGATCAATTGAAACACAAGACCACAATGGAAACAAGTTCCCATGCAAGACTTTTTTGTGTTATCCTTCTAGCCATACATGAAGCTATGTAGCATTTGTTTTTGTTTTTTTTAGGTTTCTTTAGAACTTTGATTATATTGTGTTGTTCTCTAGATAGATATCCATTTACATTGTTATATTGCTGTTAATGTACTGACCTATTATCTTGTTTATTATTGTGATGTTGTATCTGCTTATTGTAAGTCGCTTTGGATTAAAAGCGTCTGCTAAATGCCTAAACTGTAAACTATAAACTGAAGCCATATAAACATATATTTTTTTACTGTATCTACGTAAATAGATACAGTATTCAATCTATCCAAAACCTCTACTCACTTTTGCTATACCCCGTAGCCTACTTGTACTTTCTTTTATACTGCAGATAGTACCCATGTCGATGCAGCCGGTCGTCATAGCAACGTCCACAACCCTCTGTGCAGGAGAGCGCTGATAGAACAATGGCAACTAGTCTGATAACCATCTCTATTCACGATGTACACCACGACACAAAAGCTGCCTCTGAATGATAACAGTTCAGGTGAGAAAGAGGCCATGCATGTGGTTGCTACTATATTGATTAATTTCACATTGACAACAACTGGGGCGGCAATGCAGTGGCTCAGGGGTATAGTTGCCGTCTTCGAAACACGGAGGGTTCGATCCCGGGTGTCGACGAGTCCCTGAGCAAGACTCTGAACACCTAGTTGCTCCTGGTGAGCAGGTTGGTGCCTTGCATGGTTTCCTCCGCCATCGCTGTGTGAATGAGTGAATGTAATGCACAATCTCTGTAAAGCACCTTGGATAAAGGCGCCATTGCACCATTTAGCATTTACCATTTAACTGCTTTAGAAGGTTGTTAACAGTATTCAGGAGCATCTATGCCAGCGGTTCCCTCACGATGCAGCGCATGGTGAGCTTGTAGATCTGCTATTTTCAAAAGATCTTTAGACATCTTATTATACAAAGCAGGAACAGGGCCGGCGGCGATGCGGTCAGTCTTGAGGTTGTTCTTGATGGCTCCTGCAGTTCATTGGTTAGGACTGATCACGTTGCGCACTGTTACACCAGTGTTGCTTGCCTATTAAGTTTCAGTTACGTACCCGGATGTTGTGGTTCTATCGCATGCTCTCGCATGCTCTTTACAACGCAAGATTGCACACGACATTCGGACACGTAATGGCCACAAACGTGTGTGTGTGTGTCTGTGTGTGTGCGTGTGTGTGTGTGACTGTGTGTGCAAGCGAGCGTGTGCGACACAACATTTGGAAAACTCCTAAAAAAAAAACTAGTTTTATACATTTGAAAACCTGTGAATGGGACATACAGTATATCGGCATAATGAATTGAGTACTTTACTTTTGGTACTTTAAGTACATTTTGATGCCAATACTTTTGTACTTTTAATAGCGTGAGTACTTTTTCCACCACTGTTCTTCACTCCATAGATAGATATATTTGTTTATGGTTAATATTCATATCTTTCATCAATAAATATTGTGCCATGCCATCTGAGCTGACAGAGAAACGTCAGGTCGCAGCCTTGTACACTCTCTCTGCCTGCAGATTATCCGTAGCTATCTGGAGCCCAGTTGTTGTTGCATTCGACCCAAGCAACAGTGATATGGAGGATTGTTGTGGAACGCATGGGTCGGACTGAACCCTGTTAAAATGGCCTATCCTGGAATCAAAGGCGCCTCTCGGACTAATAACAAGTAAGGTCAACTATCACCCATGGTCAATAATCAGATGCCCATGTCAAGATATCAACAAGTGAAAGACCCCATCCTTCTGATGTCTCTCTGGATATGAACTATATTGTCAAGATATCAACATGAAAACATCCATGACCTCATCTTGTCATATCGTTGTTGTCGGGTGGAAACCTTGTATGTCCAAAACCGTTCGTTTTGTATTTATCGTTTTAAAAATGATGTAAACTAGTGAAAATAGCCGATCTACAAGCACACAACGCCTCGCACATTTTCACTAGTTTTGTGCAATAGTCTTGTGTGAAAAACATACAGATTTGAAACTTGGAGATACAAGGTTTCTGCCCGACAGTGACAATATATTATTGTCATCCACTGATTGTGTAAACATCCAATGAGATAAGAACACTTTATAAACTGTTTCCATTCTGTAATTCGTCAGTAGGAACCAACCATGCATCTGTAATCTGTATTCTGTAACCAACTGTCCGCTCCTTTTAATACAGTGTCTCGCATCAAAACGGCTGTCCGACTCTTATTTCTTGGTATCTTATCTGATTTTATTCATGTATTAGGCCTCCTCCTCCTCCTCCTCTTACCTCAAACGTGTGATGGAACGCCCCGTAGTCGATGTCAAAGAAGCCTTCAGCCAGGGACATCATGGGACTGAACCTGTGACCCCACATCACCTCCTCTGCCAGGTAGGAGCTCCTCGCCTGACAAGTCATACCTATACACACGTGCACGCACACGCGCGCACGCGTGTGCACACACACACACACACACACACACACACACACACACACACACCGTTTAAACCTGCAGAATAAATCAATCGATATTCGCAGTGGGCAGTGAGTGAGAACACCTCTGCCTCGGGAGGTACCACTACTACTACTACTACAGCACAAACCTCACCTCACATCACATCAGAAACGGATCATGACACTTCACTTTCTGTAGTCTGTACACTTGCCAATCTGTGCTAGACAGCTCTGCATCTTATATAAAAGACAAAATCTAATCCCATGATAACAAAAATATTCTACGTTTTGGGAGAGGATAAATCTCATCAAATGGTGGTCCGTGGCACAAATGATGAATAAATAAATGCACCATTTACCTCGATATGAAAAGGGTTGAAAACCACTGCTCTAGAGCAGTGGTTCTCAACCTGTGGGTCGGGACCCCCAAGTGGGTCCCCAAATTCTGTTGGGGGGGGTCCCCAGATGATTAACTTAATGTGAAACATTGTTTTCTCACTCAACAGTAAACAAACCAACATAAAGTTTAACTAGTGTATAGAGGGTAAATGCACATTTCTAAAGTGACAATTTAAGGACTTTGTAATACCTCTAAAATAACAAATTAAACATTGGCCAAATATTAGAGGCAGACATTGTGAAAATAGCAGATTTACATGCTTACAACACCTCCCGTTGCGAGGAGTTGTGAGCACGTACTTTAGATCTGCTATTTTCGCAATAGAACCGTTATGCAAAATGTAATGCCTCAACTCTTAGTGCTTGTCAGCGTGGGGGGGTCCTCAGTTAAAATATGATTATTTTGGGGGTCGCGGCCTGAAAAGGTTGAGAACCACTGCTCTAGAGCAGGGTTCAAGTGGTTAAAAATAAGGAACCAAGTGTGTCCCTTAGTTCAATAAAAGGAACTCTTATGTCAGACTACTCTTCATAGATTATAGCTCTGCCTTTAACACGATTGTACCATCTAAGCTTGTGTTGAAACTCAGGGGTCTTGGTCTTGGCAGTAGTATCTGCAACTGGCTGTTTGACTTTTTGACAGGCAGGCCACAATCTGTACGAATAGGGAACAAGCATTCATCTAAGATATTGACCAGGACGGGAGCGCCCCAGGGCTGCTGCCTCAGTCCCTTGTTGTATAGTCTGTTCACCTATGATTGTGTTGCCAGGTGTGGCAATAATTCTATTCTCAAATTTGCAGATGACACCACGGTTATAGGACTAATATCCAACGATGATGAGAGGGCCTATAGGAGGGAAATTGAAGAGCTAACCCTATGGTGCCAGAATAACAATCTCTCTCTAAATGTTAGTAAAACAAAAGAGATCATCGTTGACTTTAGGAAGTCTAAAGTCAATCACAGTCCCTTAACCATAAATGGTTCACCTGTAGACATAGTGGACAGTTTCAAATTCCTGGGTGTTCACATAACAAACTCACTCACATGGTCTCAAAACAGCGAAGGTATCCTTATGAAAGCGCAGCAGCGATTGTACTTTCTGAGGCGCCTCAGGAGATTTGGCCTGAGCACCAAGGCTCTTGTTAATTTCTATCGCTGTACCATAGAAAGTGTTTTGACAGGATGCATCACAGTGTGGTTTGGTAACGTGACTGTTCAAGACAGTACACAGTTACAGAGAATTGTGAAGAGAGCTGCCAAAATCATTGGCACAGAATTACCACAGCTACACACAATCTATAACACACGCTGTAAGAAAAAGACAGAGAACATCTTAAAGGACAGCTGTCATCCCGCCCATTCCCTGTTCTATCACCTCCCATCCAAAAAACGTTACCAGAGCATCAAATCTCACACCACCCGTTTCAGTAATAGTTTTTATGCTCAAGCAATCAGGATGCTTAACGAAGAGATGGAAGCGAGACGTAGGTAGTCATGTGCAATATACGCAGTTTTTAAACTGTACACTGTTACACTGTATGGTTGTTTTGTTGTTTTTGGGTTGTCCTGGGTGACCTGTTGTTGTCTTGTTTTTTTGTGTGTAATAAGGCTGAGAGTGCTCCTGGCACAAGCATTTCATTGTATGTCTATACCTGTATGGATATGCATTTGACTAATAAACCTGAACCTGAACCTGAACCTGAATAAGGGACACGTCTTTTAGTTTCCAAAACGAGGAATGATTCCTTATTTCGAGAGACGGTTGCTAACCCTAGCACGGAGATGCACCAAAAATAGATTATCTATAAGCTCACGACGCATTGCGATAAGCATGACTGTATTCTGCTCGGCGCTATTGATATTAAGATTGTCAGATGGCAGATGCACATGTTCGCTGTAGACAGACATTTTGGGATTCACTCAATAAATCTCTGCCAGCTTTGCACATTTGGTCTTATTCTTAGATATTGATCTGCTATTTTCAGCTCTCTAAAATTACTTTTCAAGCACACTCAAATTGCAAAGGGACCTACTCTATTATGGGTGTTGACAATACAAGTCATCTTTTGTTGCATTGTGCATTCTGCTGACAGGAAAGATGGCCAATGACTGGATGTAAATAAATCAATATAGCTAACACCATGACTGGATAACAAAAACAGGAAATAGATTTTGAGATTTGGGGTTGTCGAGAATTCATATCAAAGGGCACATGTTGACCGAGGATTACTGTCTATCTCTTCATTTTGTTGTTTTTGCTAATTCGCCCTGCCTCTCAGTAAGTATTGTATGTACGGCAGGGGTCAGCAAGTAAGTTTGGACTCGGGCCAAACCATCACTGCATCCCCAGGATGCATACAACTCTATCCTTCCTGCTATCAGTCATTTCACTGCACCAGCTGAGCAGCATGTGGTGGAGTCTCCACAGCTGTGCGTTCTGGCATTATTGATGAGATTATTTGGATTATCTTGTAAATCCATGCTTCTGTTCTTTATTAACTAGGCCTACATACAAGTAGCTATTTACCACTATTTGTTTAAATTAAAGTCCTTTTTGATGTTTTCACCGTTAATACTTAATGCATGGGACCCATAAAATAATTCTGGGACCCATTTGAATGACCACCTGTGGGTCCCGGGACCCATTACATTGAAAACCTAGCAACATCACTGATTTAGGACCTGGAACTTGCAACAAACAACCTTATATAAAATAATAATAACTACCGTATTTTGTTATTAAGGTTAATATGTGTGTGTGTGTGTGTGTGTGTGTGTGTGTGTGTGTGTGTGTGTGTGTGTGTGTGTGTGTGTGTGTGTGGTATAACAATTGATATTGAAAAGCATGTGGAATCAAATGTTACAGGTGCACACAGAAATGCTAATGTGATCGTTTGTGCAGGCCTCATCCTTGAATGTGGCAATTTAATTAAAATGTTTCAAAATAATATTTTATCTGGAGACAGATACTCCTTTTCGAACAAGAGCTCTTTCATGGTTCAGGGTCCCTTAGAACGAAGAGAAACAATTTATTATTTAAGCCATGTGAAACGCATCTTTGGTTTGTGAAGTTTTCTATCCAAAAGTCTCAAGAGGAAAGTTGACAGTGAAGACAGATAACATTCAAAGAATGGAAATGGACCTATTTGTTCATCCTACTCGGTATTCAATTCAAAGATATTGCCGTTCATATCCTACCTGGACTGTCAGTCAGCTATTGTAAATGATTTATTACAAAATAATTTGTCAGGCCAGATATTAACCCTGGCGGGCCAGTTCTGGCCCACGGGCCGCCTGTTGCCTACCACTGGTCTATACTTTAGTATTGTTGTTTTTGTTAATTCGCCCTGCCTCTCAGTAAGTATTGTATGTACAGTATCTAAGCTATCAGTCACTCTTCAATTTACAGATGTAGGGATTGAGATTTGTTTTGTTCAGAAGAATTCCAGTTCAGTTTGTGGTCCAGTTTTACGTTCAAAGGCACTTGGGACACTGACCCTGACTCATCAGCAGTGTACCCACCCACACCAGCTTGGGTTCCATTCTGAACGATAGCACAGTCAAATCCTCAGTGTTCATGTGTCCATTTGAACACTCTCAGCGTTACAGTACATTAACAATCAGGATTTCACTTTGTACCCTTCCAAGGAGAAAGAGAGAGACAGAGACAGAGAGAGAGAGAGAGAGAGAGAGAGAGAGAGAGAGAGAGAGCGAGAGAGAGAGAGAGAGAGAGAGAGAGAGAGAGAGAGAGAGAGAGAGAGAGAGAAACAGAGACAGAGAGAGAGAGAGAGAGAGAGAGAGGGAGAGAGAGAGAGAGAGAGGATGACTTTTAACACAGGAAGGTCTATGACCCAGAGATGTAGCAATTACGGTATTAATTAATGTATGCATTAATTAATGCAGTAATTACTGGTCGTCTGGTCGATGCTGTAACTATATTGGGTTCTGTGCCCTCTATGTGTGGGAGGGTATGCTCTATGAATGTGTGCAAAGCACCAAGCTATGCACATTCATGTAACCAGCCTTGAAGTGTGCTGAAAACACTGTGACGACTTCATTTATTCATGCAAACTGAGCAAGGGGTTTAGGGCTCCATAAGCATTATGCTTCTCCCTGTCCCCTTTTTTGGCATCTACCGTGAGATTGTGCCTTTTTCTAAATTGCACCGTTGTACGTACGTCGTACACAGATATGTATTGTTTTTGTCAAAGCAATACTGAAAACAAACCTGAACTGAACTGAACTATTACAATGTGTCCAGCTCAGCTCCATGGCCTTGACTTCATGGAGAATTATTTGTTTTTATCACATTTCTAAGTAGGGGTGGGCGATATGGTGATAATTATCGTTGAGACGATACAATGTCTCAATGTCTCAATTTTCAGAGGTATCGTATATCGTGATACAACTGAGGTGACCTTGTAAAACATCCTGTTTAATCGTTAATACAGAGATTCATTGCAGAATTCAATTCAAACCTGCATTTTGGTCTAAATCAGTAGTTCTCCAACTTTAAAATGTCAAGGTCTCCACTCATTTGTATACTGTCAGAGTTACATACTTGTAAAGTTCAATTTAGACCTCCCAAAAGGAACCCAGAGAGTCTAGTTTTTGTCAAGTACCTTGCAAAATAACCATAAAAACCAACGTGAAAAAGAATCGTGATAAAATCGTGTATCGTGATACAGCTTGGGAAAATATTGTGATATTATATTTTTCCAAATCGCCCACCCCAATTTGTAAGCCAATAAATTGATGACCAGTGGGGCCTCCAGTAGAAGACTCAACGGAGACTCAAAGTCTCCTCCATCATCAAATTATAGGCTCAGCAATGCGACAAAAACAAAACATTCAACAAGGTTTTACGGGGTGTGTAATTGATGGAGAATAAGTCACTTTTTGGGGTGAACGACTCCTTTAAAGGTGTCATGTCACGCCGCGAAATTTTACATTATTATACAGTAGGTCAGGGGACTTCAACGTTTTCAGGCCAAGGACCCCTTAGTTGAGAGAGAGATGAAGCAGGGACCTCCACTACCTTTTCATAGATTCCATATAGTTTCGTCATTTGACAGCACGATCATCAGTGTATTTTGGTCGTCAATACTTAATAAACTTGACCTTTTACAATGTACCTAGTCTGCTCTTTTTCCATTCTACACCAAACCTCTTTTCCCAAAAATAGCCAACGTTGTGAGCTTGTAGATCTGCTATTTTTGGCTACAGTTCTCAGAATATGGACACTAGGGTTCAAGCTGTTAATATAAAAAGGATTGGAAGATTTGTATTTTAATTGTAATTCTGCTTGTATAAAATAGGCCTATATGTACCCAATCGAATATCTTGATTACATAGATATCGTTCATGTGAACTAGTTTGTTTATGCTTACTCATTATAATGATCAAAATCGCTATGACAGCACTGCACCTCGGTCACGGTCAGCTTAGCTCCCTCCTCCCCGGCTAGAATCCAGCTTTCAACCGGCCAGCAGCGGGGGTCGTAATCCACCGACCACCATAGCGATTATTATCATTTCATCAAATAAGCCAAACTAACTACTTGACATGAACAATGTTGCTAAAACTGAGATATCTGAGAGGTTATATAATTTTTATATGCACATATTTAGTAATAAGAGACATTTTCACGTAAGGTGACTTCCTGGTTTTAATAGTGTGGGCCAGGGGAAACAGACCAGCCGACAGACAGTACTGTACAGTGAAGTACGGTAGAGGCGCGTCGTGACGTCAACAACAATATAGGCCAAAGAGATAGCCTGGTTTAGCTTTCGCTTTTTTGCGTGTCATAACAGCTTCAAGTATAGCTTTTGGTTGTGGGCTCCTCACCGTCAACAACAATATTAGCCAAAGAGATAGCCTGGTTTAGCTTTCGCTTTTTTGCGTGTCATAACAGCTTCAAGTATAGCTTTTGGTGGTGGGCTCCTCACCGGTGGCCTCCACCATGCCCTCCAGGATGACCACGATCTCGAAGTCGTCCTTCTCCAGCTGGCCCTGGGACAGGTCCCAGAAGGGCGACTGGGCGTCGATCTCGTGAGAGATGATCAGCGGGGAGACCAGGAAGAGACGGTCGTCGCCGGTCTCGAAGCCAACGCTGATGTCCGTCTGGTCCAGCGGTATGAACTCGCCTGAGAGGAGAGGAGAGGAGGGCTGTCACCATCATGACATTTGAAAACGGTACAGTGGCGCAAAAACTAAGGTATGGCAACATGACTGGTATCATGCACGCAGTCATGACATGTTGCCATACCACGCAGCATATGTGAAGTGTTTTTGTCTTGTAGGAGTCTCTAACAATGTTGTTTCTTAAATTAAATACACCATATCTTTGTGAAATTACATATTCACACCTGTGTTTTATCTTTCAAATACGATAATTTTAAGCCTCTGGTACGATAATTTAGTTTTCTATAATCTGGCAACACTGCTACTAGTTCCTGACATGTCAGCGTCCATGTCCCAGTCTCTCTCACCCTCCTGCGTCTGCTTGGACTTGATGAGCTTGGCCCTCATGTTGGCTCCAACGATGTGCGACTTGCGCAGGTCCCCCACGCGGAACATCAGGCACAGCTTGTCGTCCCGCCGCGAGATGACGGCGTGTTTGGAGAACACCAGGGTCTCCGCTCGCTTGTTGGGCTGAGAGATCTTCACAAACATGCAGCCCACCTGAGAGAGAGAGAGAGAGAGAGAGAGAGAGAAAACGACATAAAGCTCTCAAAATGATCTGAAAATCTGTTTTGACGCTTTGCAGTCACATCCTGCAGCTATAAATCCTTCATCAGCTCAAGTCATCTGATTCCAACTACTTCGTTATTGTTATTATAGGTAAAACTGAATGTATCCTCTTCGGATCTAGTCAGAAACTTAGCAAAGTTGAGAACTTCACAATTAAAGTAGGTGACACTGTGATAGAAAGAAAAAAAAACAACACATCTGCTACCTGGGTTGCATCCTGGAGGCTAACCTATCCAGTGATAAAATGACTACCAAGGTAATCAATAAAGTCAACCAACGAATTCCTTTCTTGCAAAGGGTTGCCCCGCTGATCAATATTAAATCTCGAAAGACACTAGGAGGTGCTCTTATTGGGCCCCTCATTGATTACAGAGTCCTTGTCTGGTATCGCGATGCCCCAGCTGCCTTAAAGTTAAAGCTACAAACAGCCCAGAACAAACTAATTAGGGTTGTGCTTGGTCTTCCTCCTCGGGCCCACCTTACCGATCATTACCACGAAAGCGTGGGGTGGCTCAAAGCAGCTGACAGAGTACAGCATCTTGCAATGGGCCTGGTGTACAAGATACACTACACCTCCAAGATACCCATGTACCTGCCAAGACGTACAGTAAGTCATAACAGTGTTACTGTATTTACAGTAAGAGTGACGAGCTGACCCGTCAACGGCGTCATGGTATTAACCCTTTCATTTGACGAGCTGACATGTCAATGGCAGCTATAAAGTTAAGAGCTCTGGCCAGCTCCCCCTGACAAAAACGTCCCACCAAGGGATGAATGTCAACATAAACAGTGGAACAGAACCAAAATACTGCGAGGGGGGTGTGTCTTTCTGCAAGGTAACAACACCCCAGCACAATACTCGAGTGACTGATTACGGGAAATAACTGCTAAAAAATGTACAGTATAATACATTTACATTAAAAATAGTCTTAAAGTTACCTAGTTTCCCTTTAAAGTGGTTATGTCATTTTTTGCGATCTAGTCATTTTATTGTCTCCCAAATTACCGCCACCATCAGTGTTTAAAACATACAGTAGTGAGACTATAAATATCCTGTGAGTGAGTCAGATTGCTTTAATATGCAAAGAGGAGCGCCTGACACACACATCTCCCTCAGCTGCTAATGGCATGTTTCCAGGTCAGGACTGTCTGTGCACAAACAAGATGCTGGTTGGACATCATTTATATTAGAGTTCATTTTGACAGCAAATCTTGACTTAATTTCAATCAGTCTTTTGAATAAAATGTCATTTAGTTTTAGTCATATTTTAGTCATCTGAAAGTTTTAGTTTTAGTCTAGTTTTAGTCAACTAAATATAAGAAGAAAAATTATTGATTTTACACTTGGTTGCATGCTGAAAATAGACGACCTGCGTTGTGAGCTTGTAGATCGGCTATTTGTTGATCGGCTATGAAAAAGGGTAGTCGACGTAAAAAAAAAATCTTGTTGTTGAAGTCGACAAAGTGAACACTGATTCATATCCCCATCATCACAGGACTGCTCACTTGTCTCGTATGTCATCACCTCCAAAACGACCCCCTCTGCCCAGGGGTGTCGCACCAAATTCTGGGCCCTGGGTACAAGGATTCACTGCGGGCCCCCCATGAAAGTTCTTCATAGGGGAGGGGGTTTAACCCATTTAGACAGATCCATTTAGACAGATCTAAAAATAGCAGATCTACAAGCTTGCAGATCTACTATTTTTGAAAAATCTTGAAAATCTGTGCATGTCTTTGAATATTTCGAATCCTTCTAAGGTTTTTTTTTTAAACCTATATTTCTATGTCAGTGGTGCTCAAACCTTTTCATGTCAAGGACCCCCAAAATGATATGTGAGACCCCCCATCTCAAAATATTTAGTTCCAGTGACCCCCCCCCCAGAAGCCAAATTTGAGTTACAAATGTTCGCTTAAAAAAGACAAGATTTGTACACATTTTCACGACTTTTCAAAAATAGCAGATCTACAAGCTTGAATATCTGCTATTTTTCAAAGTATAAAATAATTAAGGCCCCTCCACCTTGGGCCCTAGTAACTCAGTCCCACTTTTCCCCCCCTTGTGACGCCCCTGCTCACCATGAAGGCATTGACCATGGAGCCCAGGATGGCCTGCAGCAGCAGCAGCATGGTGCCCACGGGACACTGGTCCGTGATGACGCGGTGGCCGTAGCCGATGGTGGTCTCCGTCTCGATGGAGAACAGGAAGGCCGAGATGAAGCCGTTGACGTTGTTGACGCACGGCGTCCACGTCGTGTCCTCCAGGTGGTCCAGGTCACCCCTTGGGGTGGTGGGAGAGATAAAGAGTGAGGGATTGATTGATTGATTGAAGAGTTTATTAGCAGTTTGCAATGACAGCACAAATCACTGGTACACAAGATCAACTAAAAGGAGATCCTAGTAACCCTTATTTACACAGGAACCACTTTATGTATCTCATATAACATTGAAAGACAGACCGATAGAACATAGTACTACATAGGATAACATCACAGAAAATGGCTAGAAAAAAGGGGGCGGGTGGAAACAAGGGGGCTTAGTCTATTTACAAGTCTCGAGTAGCAGCCGCCTGAAGGTGACTTTTCATACCAATTTTGAAGGAGGCTAGGGATTTGCACTCCTTTAAGGCTTGCGGAAGGAGTGCAACAGTGTTGGGTTCAAGTTCAAGTTCAAAACTTCTAAAATGAACTAGTTCATTTCATAGTTCATAATTCTTCATTTTGAACTAAAGTTCATGGTTCCCCGAAATGAACTAACTTCGTTCTTTTTAGTTCTTTTTTTAAACATAATATTTTTATACTTTTGGCTATAAAAAAAAAAAAAAAAAGAAACTTAACATTGAGGTGCCCACAATATTTAGGTGCCCAGTGCCCAGTCTTCCTGCACCCTTATTGTGAAGGGCTGAAGGCAGAAGTTTCTAAACCTCGCGCACAGCATGTTTCCACGTTGGTTAAAATAACTGATCTACATTGTCTCGTGGATGCGACGCGTTGTGAGCTTGCAGATCAGGTATTTTCGCCAATCAGGCTATACTTGCGAGTTGCGACTGCGAGACGTAACGAGGAGGAGATTCACACTGCTTCATGTTATGAAGCACCAGCTACAGACAGCACCGCATATCAACCTTCGCGAGGAGCTGCGCGCAGTGCTTGCTATTGGAGCATGTGAATGAAAAGAGACGAGAGGACAGACGAGACGACCGCGGAGGCGCGGACCGCCGCATAAACGGTCGACGAAAGCCGACGAACGCCGCTCACGGGCGTCAGAATGAACGCGTTCGAACATCAAGCGAAAACAAAGAACGTTCAGTTCACGTTCGCCCAAAATATGAACGTGTTCATGAACGATTGTTCATTGAACGCGTTCGGGTACAACACTGGAGTGCAATTCCCTAGCCTCCTTCAAAATTGGTATGAAAAGTCACCTTCAGGCGGCTGCTATTTGAGACTTAGGGAGGAAGGGAGAATGTGTAAGAAAGAAGAAGCAAGCATGAGATGAGAGGTGACAAAGTGGGCGTTGAGAGTAGAAAGAATAGACAGTAGGCAGCCAAGATGTATATATAGGTTTGGAAACATGGAAATAGACTGGGCGGTGATTCATCTGTGGCTGCTGGAGCTTCTCTATGTGCTTACATACAGTAGGCCGGCTGTTACATGAGTATTTCCCTGCCTCCCACTGTGCAAACTAATAAACATGAGCATGAATTCATAAAGGCAACCAATGGCATCCTTTCGCAGTTATCTTAAAACTGACGGTTAATACTAATAAAACCAAATTCAGAGACAATTGAGGTGACCCGGTAGCCGAGTGGCTAAGCCGCGTTGCGTACCACATGGGCTATAATGCCTTACAGCCACACCGGACCATTTGCTGCATAATATGACTCCCCTGCCCCTTCGCTGTGTTTCCTGTCTCTTTCTCCACCCTATCCAGAAAAATCTGCATTTAATATCACAACGGGTCAAATACTGAAAGAGTTACAGAATACAAGTATCTTGATATCTGTTTCAAATGACAATGACAAATTCACTTTAGAACACCACATCAACCTTTCTGGAGAGCTATGTCAGAAATGAAAGCAATTTTCCTTTGATTTGTTGGAAAAGGATTGTTGAAGCTACTTTCCTATCAGTGCTGGGTGGAGACATCATTTACAGACCCACTCAAGCCCGTAGACTCCCTTTATCACTCAGCTCTATGGTTTATTACTGGTGACAGCCACAGTACTCACAATGTATGCTCTTTGATAAGGTCGGTTGGACTTCTCTGGCTGAGGGGCGCAATAATCATCGGTATCTGTTCTGTACAGTATATCTATAAAGCTCTAGTCAGAAAAAATAATCGTAAACCATGATCCTATTTTAACTCACTCCAGCGACTGCCATTGCATAGGTCCGACCTAGTATGAAAGATTGCTTTTAGTATCTGTGTGCAGCAGACCTTGACCTAAAACTGAATACCGTTATTTGTTGTTTGTTGTTATTATTAGTGGCCAAGGGCCACGAAGTGGCCAAGCCCTTGGCCACTTATAGATATTGGACTTCATCTCCTTCTTCCGCCACTTTTTCTCTAGCGGCTAGACCGTGCAGTCGCTTTTTACGAAACTCGGCAGTATGGCAGAGGACTATGCCAAACGGCTAAAACGCGAAACTCGCAACAATCGGCCAAAGGGTGGCGCTGTAGGAAGCCTTTGAAAATGCCAACTTTGAACAAGTGTAGCTCATGCCCTGTTTCAGGTACAGCAATGAAACCTGTATACACTTATGCGTCTCCTCATGCCGAACAACTTTTACGCTGTGACTTTTGACCTCTGACCTTTACTTCTCCCACAATTTTGAATTATATGAAAAACAGTCAAAATGTATCTCCTCCTGGGATTTTCGCGTAACGTGCGCGAAACTTTTTTTACATGAACTTTGGACCAATACGGTCCGAGAAGTTAGGCGGATTTTCTTTAAAGCGAAACATTATTTTTTAATAATTCACTCAACGTTGCAGTTTTATGTAAATTATTCTTCTGCCTCTAAATCATACATGCAAAGTGACACGTTCATGGCATTTGGCAAATATGTAGAGGGTTAGTCCAAATATCACTGAAAGCAATCTTACTCCAATTGGCCAAAGGGGGGCGCTATACGAAGCGTTTGAAAACTCAAACTTTAAAGGGGCATAAGTCATGCCTCGTTTCGTTTGAAGACATGCAACTTGCTTACACGCGTGCCTTGACTCAAGCGGAAGACATCTGTGTCTTTGTTAAGTAAGCTCCGCCCTTAGATTTTCCGCCATTTTGAGCAGTTTGTAAAACACTTAAACCCGCTTTTATTCCGGAACTTTCGCGTCACGTGCACTGAACTTTTTTTACATGAACTTTGGACCAATATCTAAAGATCTGCCGGATCGTTTTTTTTTAAATTGAAACATGCTTTTTTAATAATTCAATCAACATTGTAAGTTTTATGCAAATTATTCTTCTGCCTCTAAAAAATACATGCAAAGTAAAATTTTCATGATGAACTACTGTAGAGGGTAAGTCCAAATATCACTGAAACCAAAAATAATCATATTTGAACTGGGGACCCCCCACCCTGACGTGAGTAGGGTTTTCCCATGATCTGGGCCTTAGGCTAGATGCAGAATAGAGCTGGGACGTTCGCGAACGAATCAAATCTTTTGAACGGCTCTTTGAAGTGAACGTTGGGATCCGGTTCGCGCAGTAGAGAGACGTTCATTTGGGGGGGAGACCCCCTCCCCCCAATTCAACATCTCCTTGCTACTCCACTGAGTACTGACTGAGTACAGTGAGTGAGTGAGAGAGAGAGAACAAGTGGAGGAGCGAGTTCATTGTTGCCTGCTTGTTTTTTTTGGTGTTTTATGAATAACAAAAGTCAAGGTAGCTTAATTTACACACACATTTTATGAAAAGGGTAAATACTAAATTGTGATCTCAACTGTCAGCAGAGAAATGTGGTGCCACCTTGTGGATTCATGTTTAAACAAATTCTTCTTAAAAATATATAAATATACAAGGAGCCAAATGAGCCAGTCTTTTGAACGGCTCTTTTTAGTGAGCCAGATCGATGGTACTGTCTCACTTCAAAGAGCAATAAATCCCACCTCTAATGCAGAATGGTTAGGCACAGGTGTGTGTGTGTGTGTGTGTGTGTGTGTGTGCGTGCGTGCGTGCGTGCGTGCGTGCGTGCGTGCGTGCTCAGTGTGTTTGGAAGCATGGTTGATGCTGCTGGCAAATTATTCTTCTGCCTCTAAAACATACATTCAAAGTCACATTTTAATCACACTTTGCAATAATGTAGGTTAGTGCACTGTGCACTTGTGCACTTGTAACCCACGGTTCAGCGGGAATTACAGTCATTTTATTTTATTTTTCAAATGGAATATATTCTTATTTTTCACATGCAATGTTTTGACCACGGTCCCTGAGTCACAGCTGCCAAGCATTCGTAATCACCACACCCTGTATAAAGACAGTCTTTCTTCAGTTTGTTCAGTAACCTCATTGGAGCTGCTGCAGGTTTGTACACATTTCATTTCAAGACTATTCCAATTTCTAACAGCATTACTCCATTTATATTTAACCCCACACTATATTGCTTTTAGATCCACCTGACCGACTCTGATATTGACACTGAGGCTGCGTGACTAAGATAATTGGTAAGTGAACATGTGGCTCGGAAATGTTTGTTTCTGGTTTTGGGATTGGAATGTAAAAAGATTCATTTCGGGAATGTAATTATTGCTTGTAGATAAGCAGATTTGTCGACTTTATTTTGTTTTAAGCTTGTAGATCGGCTGATTAGTTGATTTTTTTTGTTTTAGTTTTTTTGCCTGTGAACTGAATCTAATGTTTGGTTTTCAGAAAAACTACATTTCCCAGAATGCAGCAGCTAAGATGGTTGCTTGTTGGGCGTCGGCCGATTGAATCCATCTGAACAGTTTGAGCAAAACACTGCTGAGTTGAGGAGGCTGTGTGCTGCTCTGTTAACCGGTAAGTGTTTTGTATGGTCTCTTTTACCGTTTTACTGTGTTATTTTGGTTCTATGGTTTACAGTGAGAATGTGTTTTATATTGTCAGGAGTGTTTAGTTGTGGATGATTGCCTGTGTCCACTATTGTTTGGGGTGTGGCCTCATCTCTTTCTTTAATGTAAGCATTTAACTAAAGAGATGTGAGTATTATTGCGACTGTTAGGTCGCAGTTACTATCGAAACCTCCACCGGCTGTCACTCTGTCCGTGTGACATCATACTTTTGCCCTATTCATATCTCCGCTACCATTGCCCCTATCCATGCCAAACTTTGCACACACTCCTTGGCTGCCTGATTTCTCATATGGCCCTCCAGCGCCACCATGAGGCCGATTCTTGCAAAACATTTTTCAACACTGCTCCTACAGATTTTGGCCTAAAATCACGCAAACTGGATGGCAAATCATAACCTCCAAATCAGCAGATCTGTTGACTTTATTTTGTTTTAACCTTGTAGATCGGCTGATTAGTTGATTTTTCTTTTTTTTTTTTTTATCCAGGCCCTGTTTTTTGCATGTGAACTGAATCTAACTGATGGCTTAGTTTGGTTTTCAGAAAAACTACATTTCCCAGAATGCAGCAGCTAAGATGGCTGCTTGTTGCAATCAGTTTGATTTGTCAGCACCTGGCCGCAACACAGCTTCTCCGAGTCAGGCAATCCAAATGTTTTTGCTCTTAACCACCGAGCTCTGCTTCACTGTGTAGCTGGCTCTCGAAGGGACTCTTCCATCGAGCAGTAAGCAAAACTCCACTATGTTCTCCTCTGTCGCACATTTGCTCTGTATTTTGCCACATTGCTAATGGTGGTTCTATCTGTTCCCATTGTAGGCAAATTAGGAGCTGCATCTGAGTCTTGGAAGAGAAATGGCATGTGTTAATGGAAGCAACGGCATACTGTGAAACATATGTTTCGAATGTAACCCCTGTTTGTTAAGTTCTGGAAAGAAGCATATTTTGAGTCAAAAGCCCCGGTTTTGGGAAGAACTTTATTTCATGTTTTAGGGGAACGCCCCATTGAATAAAACAACGCTTATTGCGTTTTCACCTTGAGAACTGTTTCCGTGTGCTGGTTTGGGTTCAGACTTCACAATACTTAATGTTTAAAAACTTTATTTGAAGACGTTTACTACTTGAATTATTTGAAAACATTGTGATTTAAAAGACATGCCTGAAAATGGCTAGGTTGTTAACCCTCTGTTTTGAAGGTTTACAACCTGATGACCAACTCTTCAACAAAGACAACTAATGAAAAAGTTGGAAAATAAAGATATTGAGTTAAAACCTTGAGGAGTTCTTTGGAACTATTTTATGTCTGTTGCATATAGTCTTTTGCATACATGATGTGTAGAGGTCAATTTGTGCTTTTACCAATAACTATGCCGATTAGTGTAAAATCGGCAGAGTCTCTGTCATTTATAGCGCCACCAGAAGGCCGAAAACGCATTCTTCGATATTACTCCTTCAGATTTTATCCGATAATCACACAAATGGGCACACAGTATCTCTACAGTGATGTAATCATGACGGATTTGTCCAATATCATATTTTTCTAATTGGCTAACATTGAATTCCAAGGTTTGCAGGATTGCTCCTTTTTGAACAAAATGTCTCAAACGCAGCCTGCTATTTGTGTGAGATTTTGCACGCACATTCCCACTAGGCCAAGGAACAGATGCCACCCTTCTCACATTGGCCTGTTATAGCGCCACCAGCGGGTCAATTTTTGCAAAACCCATTTTTGGAACAAAATGCCTCAAATCCCGCATGCAGCGTCCGATTGCTGTGAAAGGCCAAAGAACACGTGGTACCCTTTTGACTTTGGCCTATTATAGTCACCACTAGGCCAAAAAAAACACCTGACCTGCTGGAGACCTGTTCGGAAGAACACTGCTTCTAGTTTTTCTTTGATTTCTTCTTTGCTTTCCCTTGATGCTTTTTTGCTTTCCTACTTTTTCTACCTTGGCCACTTTATCGCTGCTTGCAGCTATATTTGTTATTAATATACTGTACATACTGCTGCATTGTCTGAAAGAAGCCAAAAGAAAATAAGTTTTACTCTTATGTACCTGTACACAAGATGTAACAAAAACGTCTACCTTGAACCTTGAAGATTTCATGTTGAACTAGAAATACTGTTCCTACGAAACAGTGTGGGCTCGCTCGTGACTATATTCTGCAGTGTGCTAACTATCATGTGAAGTTCAACCAATACTTCAGCTAAGACCACTCCACAGATTTTCCACACCTCAATTGCACCTCATTGGCTAAGGGCCCTGCCTTTGTACTGTCTGCGACGGAACTCACTATATAAATAACTGCCTTTATACTGTCTGTGACGGAACTCACTATATATAAACTAGACCAGGTCAACCTGGTTGTGCCAGACCCCCTGTCTGTCATCATCATTTATGACATCATGCCTTTTGTAGGCATGTCATCATCATGTCATCATCATATATACCCTTTATATAGAAAACCCGGACAGACCGACATTTGCTTATGTAGGCCTACCCATTTCATGGGTCTGGCAATAATGAAGATAACAGTGTTCTCGTCTTTCAGGCGAGCCCACAACAATAACTAAAATAAAAACTCATTTCTTATGTTTGCCAACGTGACTATATTCTGCAGTGTGCTAACTGTCATGTGAAGCTCAACCAATACTCCAATACTCCAATACTCATTGGCTAGTGGCTCTGCCTTTCTACTGTCTGCGGCACAAATTGCCAATTGTCTGCGGCGGAAATATGCGGCGGAACTCACTCTATAAATAATGAGGATAACAAGGTGTTCTCGCCTTCGGCGAGCCCACAATTATTACATTTGTATTCATCTTGGCATCATAATAACATTCATCACCCTCAATGATTTTTCAGGCAATTTAAAAGAAAAGATCCAAGGCACTCCACTGAGTTCAGTATTGTTTTTAAAAAGCCTTTTATTTTGTCATGGCTTTGCTAGGCAAAGTTTAAAAAAACGCACATGTGACCAAGGGCCTTCATCAGGGTCCAATGACAAAATAAAGACTTTAAAAAAATACTCAACTGAGCGGAGTGCCTTGGATCTTTCTCACCCAAGTTCACCTGTTTTTCAACATTGGATGTCAGCCTACAACAAGGGAAGGAACTTCGTGTTGACCTACAATTGAACGCTCCCCAAAGAGCATCTGCTTTGATTATAATTACATCTAACGATGCTTCTCCTCCATTCATGTTTGGTGAATGTAGCCTTGGCCAGGAAAATCTGATGTCTTCAGGTGGACCCATCGATCATCAGGTGTTTCGACCCTTGAACCGCTACACCCTCCTGATGGCAGGGTCGGCAGTGGTGGCCAAATCACTGCCCACCTCCTCTTCCTGGCCAAGGCTAAACTTCCCTCTCCTGCTCTATTCTTTTTTTTAACCAACAAGAGGCTCCTCCGGGGAAGAACAGGATGGGTCCCCTCCTGAGGTCTTGAAGTGACACAGGTGCGTAGAGTTCTCCAGTGCTGTGGGGCTGTTCCTGCCTGGAGCTCTCCTTCGTCTCACCAACTGTTAAAGCTGTGCGCTGCACCTGTGACCCCTTTCAGTTTCTGATCATTACGGACCCATATGCAGCGCTTCCTTGTTTGTTTATTCAAAATCTGAAATAACAGCTCCTGCTCAAAACAACTTCTTTTTTTTGCCTCACTCATCCACATATTACTCATGTCCCCCCCTCACTCACCTGCAGTAGGCAATGAGGTACCAGATGGCACCGAAGAAGAGCCAGGTGACGGCGTACGCCATGACGAAGACAAAGAGCGAGCAGCGCCAGTTGAGGTCCACCAGCGTGGTGAAGATGTCCATCAGGTAGCGGTAGGTCTCTTGCATGTTGCCGTGCTGCACGTTGCAGCGGCCATTCTTCTCCACGTAGCGTTGGCGCTTGCGTCGCCGGCTCCGGGCTGAGGAGGGGAGAGGAGAGAAGATTTTAGATAGATAGATAGATAGATAGATACCTTTATTATCCCACGGGGGAAATTCAGTTACCCAGAAGGTACATTTTAGAAGACACGGACAGGACAGGACAGGACAGGACAGGACAGGACAGGACAGGACAGGACAGGACAGGACAGGACAGGACAGGACAGGACAGGACAGGACAGGACAGAGGAAAAATTATGTTCTCCCTGTTCGGTGCTTAGATAATTGAAAGGTGTCAAAGGAAATAATGTACCATGTGGTCAGTGGATTCTGAATTAAAGGGAAACTAAACCGCAGCCATTATTTACCTTTTTATAAATAGCATCGTTATCAGCTATATTTGATCTACAAGCAGTTAGGTGGTAATTTGTAATAGCTATAGCTGTGTTGTTTACAGTGTTCCAAGCTCAGCCAGGTATTTTAGATGAGTGCAAATTCACTGAGTAGGCACAAAAGTGGCCAAGGGTTTACTGTAGTTCCTCTTTAAGATTAGGAGACATGCAAGTGACAAGTGCTGTCATGGTATGAAGCCTCTGCATTTCTGCTGATGTTAGGAGAGAAAAGCAGAAATAGATTGTGTGATGGTGAGACTTTTTCACCATACAATGAGAGTAAATGGAATCATTAATTCCAGTTCCTTGATCACATAGCACAGAAGGAAAAGATGATGGATGAAAATATTTGGACTTACAGTAGTATATCACACCATAGCTATTAGCTATACAAGCCTATAGGTTCAACATCTATCTTTCTATCTATTCCAGGAATCTCTGTACTGAATGTATGCCTGTGTGTCCGTACTTCCATTATCTCCAGTTCATAGTTAATCCGATCAACTGACTTCCCTGGGTCCTCAGCAATACACCTGCCAAGTGTGAAGACGATCAGATGAGCGGTTTGTGAGATACGCAAAGGAGATACATATACAGAACAGAGATACGGTAATTTATACACATATTCTGTTCTTGCACTCATTGTAGGTCACTGTGGATAACGGCACCAGCTGAATGCCTAGAAGCAAAATTATAAATTATGAATGTAAAACAGAAACAGCTGAGGGAGAGAATTGTGTGTCTTAATTTACCGTACAATAGCACCTTTTTTCAATGGAAAAAGTATGCGTTACATCCACTCATTCACACACCAAGTGTGGAGGCAGCCATGCAAGGTGCCATTTGCCAACCTGCTCATCAGAACTGCCCATCTTGCTTGCTCAAGGATACTTCGACACAATGCAAGGAACTGGGATTAACCCGGGAACCTCCTGATTCCCCCAACAAGCGCTCTGTCTGCTGTCATTACACACTGACACTGACGACGAGTGCAATATCATACTGTAGCACCTCTAAGAGTTTGGACAGTCAGAGCCAAATGCTCAGCACATGGGCTGTAGCCATCAACAATACAGAAGCCAGGGTTTCGATTCTGCTTGGCTGGGCGCTCCAAGTTGGGCGTGGAGGGGGCGATCTCTGTCACTGCACTATAGTGCCTCCTACAGGCTGGTCAGGGTGCCTGTTCAGTGGGGCGCTGAACTGAGAAGAATAGCACATTCCTCTGCATGTGTTACATCCTCCCGGTGAAACTCCTCACCGTCATGTGAAAAGAAGCAGACTGGCAGTGTCGCATGTATCGGCGGAGACGTGTGCTTGTCTACACCCTCCCTATAAGGAACCAATTAGTAGGGATCAGCAGCGATAAGGGACCACAATACAAGGGGAACTGGGAATTAACTGGCAAGGACAGAAAAGGGGGGGAGGGGGGGGGGATAATAACGCATCAATGTTTAACATCTCTGGCTTTGTGTTTCATATATCAAAGAAAAAACACAGTGTACTTTTCTTTTTATGCGGCTACAACTAAACCTCTATACTGGTTTTCATCACACTCAAATACTATTTGAATGCTCAAACAAGATACAGGACAGAATGTACTCTGAGCTATACTACTCCCATCTCACTCTTCCAGGGAATAAGAGCAAGCTGTGAGGCTGTGAGAACAAGGGGAGGTGTGTGTGTGTGTGTGTGTGTGTGTGTGTGTGTGTGTGTGTGTGTGTGTGTGTGTGTGTGTGTGTGTGTGTGTGTGTGTGTGTGTGTGTGTGTGTGTGTGTGTGTGTGTGTGGCCAGAGAGAGTTATGAGGGGATCCATATTGGCAGGACTTATAAGTGAAGAGCGAGAGAAAGAGAGTTATTATAATGGAGGTGAGGAATACAGCATCACCTGAAATGTGAGCCAAAAGGAAAGAGGAGGACTTATGGAAGGGGAACGGTAATAAGAATGTTCAAGGTCATCCAAATCGATGACGTGTGCAGCACTGCAGCAGAAGTCTCCATTAATCAGATATGAGAGTCCAAACTATTGCAGGGGTGTGGAGATGGGGTTGGTCAGTCAATACGCATTATGTGAAGGCAGCCGATCCACATTCGGTCAATAAGCACACATCTCTTGAGGAGATGGGAAAAAAGATATTGCAATAAACAATACTGAAAGAGATGCACTCAATGATGTCATTACGTGCGCATCCCGCATCAAAAACTCATTCAAGTCGCCCAGGGACTCATTCATGTCATGGTCCTGGGGTCCCGGGGATGCGCCTCCATTGGAGTCCATGTTAAAATAATTTACCGGGTCGCGGTAAAAGAAAAACATTTTAAAATTCCACAGACACCACCATTGTTCATGGGTGAAAGCATCCTACTTTACCCTACGTTAACACAAATAAAATCCACGTAGAAAGTCTTAAACAGGCGATAGAAACGTCAATGTTTTGATTCCACCAACATCCGACGCCATTTTGCACGCCCGAATTCATTAGGGGCACATGTTTTAGTAGTTTTAGTAGTTCTAAGTTCAAACATTAGCCAAATTGTAAAATAAATATAAGAAATAGGCAAACATTTTGAAAATAGCCGTTCTACAAGCTCACAGTGCTCGAAAACATTGTATTGAGGACTCATAAAACTTTTCTGGGACCCATTTGAATGACCACCTGTGGGTCCCGGGACCCATTACATTGAAAACCTAGTAACATCACTGTGCACTAGTCGCAACCTTTAGGGAACTTAAGTCAAGGACAAGGTGCCAGCTACGGTCAACTTTTGTGTCCATTTCCCCCCATTAAGGCACACAATCTTTGTTCAAACTTAATGTCACTACCCTACTCTCTCTCTGTTTCCTGTCTCTCTCCAGTCTCCACTGTAGACTTAAAAAAAAGCCAAACTTTTTCAAAGACATTAGATGGTGGGCCAGAATACAATCAATGGCTAATTTAGGACCTGAAACCTACAACAGACAACCATATAAAATAATAATAACTACCATATTTTGTTATAAAGGTTGTGTGTGTGTGGTATAACAATTGATAGAAAAGCATGTTGAATCAAATGTTGTAGGTGTACACTGAAATGCTAAGGTAATTGTTTTTGTGCATCCTTGAATGTGGCATGGAAATGGAATGGAACTATTTGTTCATCCTACCCGGTTATCAATTCAAAGATAGACTGTCAGTCAGCTATTGTAAATGATTTACAAAATAATTTGTCTGGCCAGATATTATCGCTGGCCCGCAGGCCGCCTGTTGCCTACCACTGACTTACAGCCTTACAGGACGACTTCACCTATGTTCAACCTGTCTTCGTATAATTGGTCCTCACTAATGCCCATTATAATATGGTACCATTTTTGTCTACCCCGTCTGTGACTCAGAATAGGGCTGTGGACAGTTCAGAAACGTACCTACCAGTGACATCATCGATGGGGAATCCAAGCTAATAGAAACAACAGGCTATAATCTATTTCTACTCCTGGACAGTTAGCATGCTATAACGGAAGCTATTGATCTTGTGTTAATATCAATCAAACTAAATAAATACCAGATAACAGATAAAAAACATCTCTTTCTCCAGATATTTTTTCCATTCAAGTGGATGGTAGATACAGATAAAAAAAAATACATGTCACAGATATTTCTTTTATCTGTGACAGATATTTTTTTTATCTGTATCTACCATCCACTTGAATGGAAAAATATCTGGAGAAAGAGATTTTTTTATCTGTTATCTGGCCCAGTGGGAATGGGCCTTAACGATGATCTCACTGGTAGGTGAGTTTCTGTCCAGTGTCCACAGCCCTCCTAAGAGACACCGATTGAGTAGAAAGAAATTGTACCATTTTATCATGAGCATTAGTGAGGACCAAGCCCTATAGCAGTAAACACATAAATATATCGTCGTTGTCGGGTGGAAACCTTGTACGTCCAAAACCGGTTGTTTTGTGTTTATCATTTTTAAAATAATTTAAACTAGTGAAAACAGCCGATCTACAAGCACACTTGTAGATCGGCTGTTTTCACTACTTTTGTGCGATGGCCTTGTGTGATGAAGCAGTGCTTTACTTTGTGAAAAAAAAATTCAAATTTGAAACTTGGAGATACAAGGTTTCTGCCCGACAGTGACCATATTGTTCACCATTGTCATCACTATAGTTAACTAGACCAGGTCAACCTGGTTGTGCCAGACCCCCTGTCTGTCATCATCATTTATGACATCATGCCTTTTGTAGGCATGTCATCATCATGTCATCATCATATATACCCTTTATATAGAAAACCCGGACCGACATTTGCTTATGTAGGCCTACCCATTTCATGGGTCTGGCAATAATAACCAGAAATTCTGTTCTACGAAACAGTGTGGGCTCGCTCGTGACTATATTCTGCAGCGTGCTAACTGTCATGAAAAGCTCAACCAATACTCCACCTCATTGGCTAGTGGCTCTGCCAATGAGGTGTACTGTCTGCGGCACAAATACAGTCATGCCACCTCATTGGCTAGTGGCTCTGCCTTTCTACTGTCTGCGGCATATAATTGGCAGAAATATGCCAACTGTCTGCGGCGGAAATATGCGGCGGAACTCACTCTATAAATGATGAGGATAACATAGTGTTCTCGCCTTCGGCGAGCCACAATAATAATGCCTCCCCCTGGCCAGCCGGGGCACCTGATGGAGAGGAAAGGAACTGGTTGGAATAAACCAGTTCCTTTCCGCTACGTCCAAACCGGGGAAACTACCCCCTGTCAGGTGAAAAGAAGCAACTTGGACTACTCATGCATAGAAGAAAGCATGAGGTCAGTCCATTGTCTCCTCAGGCGCGGCAGAGGGAGTGCAGAGCCCAGGATTACAATAGGCAATTGGCACTGGTTGAAAAAATGGGTTACAAAATCGTGGAATAAAAATGTTAAAAAAAGTCATCACTAGTTGTGCTGTGGACTCTGCCATCCACTTTTGATGTTTGAAAACAACACAGTCATGGTTCCATAGTGCTGCTTACTGTACAATGGACACGCTGCCCTCACTCACCCCAGCCGAAGCGCCCCCTCTCTTTCTCCGGCCCCCCCGGGGTCTTCTGGCGGGGCTGATTGGCGGTGGCCTCTCGCTCCAGCAGCTTGTTGGCGAAGGACCTCCTGACCTTGGCCAGGGGCGGTGGGGGTGGGGACATCTCCGTGGTAACGACGTGGCCCAGGTCCTCCGATAGGTTGAGGACGGCCACCTCCACCTCCTTGTCCCCCTCCCCCTCCCCGAGCTTCTCCCCCGGGAGGGAGAGGGACGTTGGCCGGGAGGAGAGGGCCGACTTGTCTAGAGCCATTGTGTGGGTGCGTGTGGGTGTGTGTATGTGTATGTGTGCGTGTGTGTGTGTGAGGTGTATTAGCGTTTTATTAATATCTTCCCTGTGGCAGACTCTGTCGAGTGATTGATGATACCATTTGTTTCTTCGACTGAGATCCTGGAGAGAAAAAAGAAAAGGAGAGAAAAGCATACAATGGTTGCATGGCAACATGATATAGATTGTATTATTTGTTAGGGAGAGACCGGGAGTTGACTTGGTTGTCACACACGTGTCACTCTCGCATGAATTGCTCATCATTAACACATCTTTACAATGGCCATTGCTACATTAGAGGGAAGTTTAGTTCACCCCCTGAAAATGACTTGTTTTCCATGAAGCCTTGAAATTAGGGAGATTTATTTTAGTTTTTGTCGCGTTCCCTAAACCAACAATGTTATGTCTCCTACTGAGTCTCCTACAGATTGATGTATATCAAATTATCGGCATGGGGGGTGTATATATACATATGTTTTGGAAGGGGGTGAACTACTCCTTTAAGGTCTGTGGTTAAAAGGGTATCACTTTAATTTTTATACCTTTAAGAGCAATTCATTTACCATTAAAGACACAGTGGGCCCTATTTCCGTCCAAACCTTACCCCTTATCCCTAAACTAAATGTTATACAATTTTTTTTTTTTTTTTTAAATGTTTCAAATAGCTGATCTACAAGCTCACAACGTGTCGATGTAGATGGGCTATTTGAAGTATTTTAAAATGCTTTTCAAAATAGTAAAAAGGGCAAAGAAGTTCAGGCATAAGAGGTAAGGCATGGACCAAGATATCTAGTCTAGCAACCAATACCATCAAGTGGTTTGTAGTCAAGTATGGAGTTCATTGTCCCTATAAGACAACAACAGGGTTACAAACAGAAAAAAAGGAAAGAAGGAAAAACATTTGTAACTTAGAGACACCAAATAAGTTTTATATGAATAGAATCACTATCTCTATAATACCCATCAAGGCTGTTTTTTTAATATTTGTCTATACCATATTTGTCTTAACCATGACTTAAGATTATATCATATGTTTGAAACATCTTCGGTATGAGAGTGATTTAAATGAAGGAATTTACAGTGTGGAACACATTCTAGCTTTTATCAAAGCCATGCAGTTTTATAACTCAGTGAGATTGAGTGATTGATTGAAGTATTTATTAGAAGTTTTGCCTAGGAAAAGGTACAGTTTCATGACAGTACAGTTCACTGATACAAGGTCAACTAAACTCATTAAAGGCAAATTGGAATAGACCTATCACCATATTACAATGGACCAAAAATATAATATCTCATATGTCAGCATATAGGTTAAAGTACATAAACGTGGCACAGATGGTGTGTGTTAGCCGTTAGTCCCCTCTATGTCCTCAGTCTTCAGTGAATGTAGTTCATATCAAAGTTTGGCTGAGTATGCTTCCAGTGCTCTCTGACTTGCCTTTACAGTCAAAGAGCATAAGGTCTAACAGCGTGCAGGCCCTGGTCCCTGCTGTCTTTCTTTTGCAGTTCCTGACCATTCTCCCTACAAATATGCAGTAACACAACAACGACAAACATCTCTCACTACTTATATTAATAACATTTATCGTCATCATCACAAATCAGGGTGTTACAGTTAGACAACCATGCCCTCCTGACCTCTTGACAGAGGTTTTAATCACCCTGTGAACATGATAGTGAACTCACAGCCAGCATTCTATATCACCTACAAACTTTTATAAGAAAAACACCGACATTAGAATTTTCTCTGGCCCATAGATATATTTTAAAACATTTCTCCTCCCCTCAATGATGTCTTTAAAAGGTCCAGATGGAAATGATCACGATGAAACAGCGCCCTCTAGTTTGGCAGTAATAAGCACTGTGCTGATGACAACCAAAACCAACGGGCTATTACTGAAACAACATAGCTTAGGAATTCTGCATCTTTGTTCCTTGATTGTTTTTCAGGCAATATAGAACTGAGTATTGTCAACAGGGCAACTTCTGAGTTATTGGTTGTGTGTAGGCTACTTATTCTAAGGTAATTTTTTCATCTATTGTTTTGATTTGACTCCCTCGATTTGTCCAATAACTGATT
The DNA here is from genome assembly GCF_963921795.1 of Nannobrachium achirus. Lineage (NCBI taxonomy): Eukaryota > Metazoa > Chordata > Actinopteri > Myctophiformes > Myctophidae > Nannobrachium > Nannobrachium achirus. The sequence goes on along the minus strand of NC_137814.1, from coordinate 25,968,595 downwards.
GACATCTAGATGGAATAAAGTAAACATGTAGAAAGTGTATCTCTGAGCTTTAAATGTGATTATGTGGCATACGCACGTTACGCCACTTTGAGCATGATGATGATGATGATGATTCGTGTTTCATAATAAACGCCGCATGGAATGGATATGCAAGTAGCCTCTACAGGCCCACGACACTGTCTTACATAAGTCATTTAACTCCAAGAAACGGTAAACGGAGTTATAGAGTTTCCAGTGTTAGGTGCGTGTTTCAGCTCCCAAGGAAGGATATTGTAGTAGCTATAGGGTAAAATAATAAAGTCCCATATATCTTTCGCTCTTTATGAACCATGTTTGTTTGTCAAAGCGTAGCCGAGGAAGAAGACAAGGAGACGACAGAATCACATAGCCTACACAGTTGATAGTGACAATCCAGATGACGCATTACGCGTGATAGATGTGACACATTTAACGTGCGGCACAGGCATATCCTATACAATCCGTTTGTCAGCCAGCCAATTGCCTGCAAAAACAACGTGATAAAAGCTCGTGGTTTTGTTGTCGTAATTATGCGCTACTATAGTAGAAAACAAGACAGTGTAGGCTATCTTACCTGTTCAGTTCAGCACCTTGATGATGCCTGTCCTTTTCCTTTGATCGATCATCAAATATGGTGAAATTATGTCCAAAAGCGATCCAGAGAAACGGCCACATCTGGTCCGATGACAACCATTGCTTTTATTTTATTTTTTTTACCAGTCCTCCTGTGTGCATCAGTCAACTCCTGCTGCTCGCTTTCGCTTTTTCCCCCCACACTGGTGGAGGAGAGGCAACAATAAAGACAGGATAGACACGCGTTTGGATGGTAGTGGAGCAGGCAAAACAAATATGCTGCTATAGAAAATACATCTCGATCAAGGATCAAATAGAAAAATGTAAAAAAATAAAATAATAATAATAATCTCGCGTTCAAGTGCCTCGCGTGGCGTGCGTGAACGAAAAACCACCACCACCACCACCGACCACAGGTGCTCAGGCTGTGGATCGCGGCGGCGGCGATATGGACGCCGGCATCATCATCGTGATGCATGCAGTGTCAGAACATCATCATCATGTGGTTCTTCTGTGCGTCTGTCTCTACTGGTCGGACTGGATCAGCGCAGAGTCGTCTAGAAGGCTCTGGATCAGCGCTGCTGCCGTTGCTGCTGCTGCGCAGGTGTTCTACACTAAGAGGAGAGACATCAAAGGGGGCTTGAGCCCCTGCCCTTTTACCCTTCTGTAAAAAAGTGCCCTCTCCATACCATGAATGCAGTTTTTACTATGGTGAAAGAAATGCAAATGCCCTCCCTTTTCCATGCCTTACTTGAAGGCAGCATTCAAGAGAATACTGCCTTGTCCAAACTCTCCTGAACTTGAATGCAGCATCTTATGCTGAAAGAATTGCCCTCTCTGTGTATAAATCTATGCTGTATCTCCAGTATTGCATTTTTTAAATGCTTATTTTAGTGTGGTATCAAGTACCGAAAATAGCCGACCCCCAAGCTCACAACGTGTCGCGCTGCGACGCGTTGTAAGCTTGGAGGTCTGCTATTTTCGATATCTTCACCAAAAGGCCCTTTTGGAAATGTCAGCCCCTGCCTCTATAACATTCTCTGCACGTCCCTGGAGGAGAGAGAGGATGAGGATGCTGCTGTCATCTTCATCAGCTCCTCTCCAAGGCATTTTTTCCACAACACACACACACAGAGAGAGAGAGAGAGAGAGAGAGAGAGAGAGAGAGAGAGAAAGAGAGAGGTGAATTCATCTCCATCTGCTTGGTTTTTAATGAGACCACCACCATGCACCACGGCCCCATCCATCCATCCATCCATCCATCCATGTGCTGCTTGCTTTTAACCAAGCAAGCGAAGCCTTTCTTTTAAACGTTTTTCTGTAGTTAATTATTTATTTGTTTATTTATTTATTTATATACTGTTTAATGTGATTTTTCTCATATCTATTTCCCCCCCCACATTTCAGGTGGGTTATTATCAATTTCATCCAATCCAATTGTGTCATCACTTCAATTTCACTTAGTCTATATCCTGTAGGCCTAAATGAGTCCTCTCTCCTGGTTGAATCTTGGTATCCCTGAACATCTTTTCTGTTTACAGAGCTGAAGAACACACACTCTATGAGTAGTATCAGAATATAGAGATATCCAACAATCTTTAACTCTGACATTTGGGGGGTTTACTGTGAAATGTTCTGCAGTTTTTTTAGTAGATTATTAACTATGGGGGAGTGGGCCTATAGGCTACATTTTCTCTTGTGAGGGATATATAGCCCTTGTAGCTCAGAAAAGGAATGTCCTTTTTTCCCTTCATGATGAAAATTTAATTTGAGTGTTTTTTTTTTGTGATATATAGGCATATAGGCCTATATATAGCCCTATATATACAGTGGAGATGTCACTATGTGGTGGGTGGGCAACAACACCATTCTATAAATAGCATCAGTTTGTGTCCAAGGAATATAGGCTGTTGTTCCCCCTCCGGCCTCAGGGTGGTAGTACAACAACGCCTTCTTCAAATTCAACTCAACTCAGCTACATGTCACATCTACAGTTTTTAGTAAAATTATTTATTATCCAATGATTATTTAATTATTTGTCGTATCACAGGGGGCTTGGGGGAGACCGGAACCAGACCGGAACAGGGACAGCCTTGCGTATACGCCAGACGCGCAAGAACTACGGTACTCCTTTAAGAACCTCTCCAGTCCAGTCGGAGGCGCCAATGCACCTCTAAGCTGTTTGTCAAACGCCAAGAATAAACCCTAAAGAAAGAAACAGTCAAGGTTGCCATGTCTGCTTATTATAAGCGACATTGGGCTTGTTTTTCCTGTAAAATTATACTCTATGGCAGGGGTGGGCAACTTTGATGATGGAGAGGGCCACTATATTTCCACCTTCACTCCAGAGGGCCACAATGCATATTGATACGTGCTACTTTGTCATTCAAGTATCTCATACAAAAGAAGCAACAATAGCAGATCTACAAGCTCAAAACGCATCGCGCTGTGATGCGTTTTGAGCTTGTAGATCGGCTATTTTTGCTTCTTTTGAATTGGAATCCTGAATAATTTTTTGTAATTTTTTAATTGGAATCCTGAAATGTAACATTTTGATTTAATTTCAAACACATTTAGTTATATATTCATGTTGACTCTATGAACCTAAATACAAATACCTATTTGGACAAAAAAAAAAATACATTTGAATACCATTAAGCTACTAATATAGACTGGCGGAATTAAAGCAGGTCATGTTTCGAAATGTAACAGCTGAAATCAATAATATATCAGTATTCCGGTATCAACCTGCGGGCCGCATTAAGTGAAGGTGGGGGCCGCATGTGGCCCCCGGGCCGCCAGTTGCCCATGTATGCTCTATGGGTTCGACTTGCCTGGCTCCAGCCAATAGACCCGCCCACTCTCTGAGTGGACTGCTTCTCAGCGCAGAGTCTGAAATCAGGCTAGGGTTCGACAGTGGTTTGAAAATATTAGCATGTCAAGGACCCCCCCACCCCCACCCCCCACCAAATTCATTATGTAATATATAATTAATTAGCCAAGGACCCAACGGCGCCGGAGCCGGGGTTTTTTGGACCGGACTGCCACCCCACTTTTCATGATATCGACCCATTCTTCTGTAATTTTGTCTCTCTTTTTTCCCCCAAACGGCGCTATAGTCCCAACGTTCCCAATGACTTGCTGGAGGTCGCCGCGACCCCCTTACACATGCTAATTGCTTTTAATCTAATACACAAGTATGTCTGTGCTAAACATGTTCAACCGGTTCTGTATCCCAATTGTTGAAATGACGGCATGCAGGCTTCAGTGGTGTGAAGTAACTGCATGATTACATGCAGCCTACTCATAGCCTACTGTAGGCCTACTTTATTTTTCTTTATGGAGTAGGCTTATTTCGATAGCCTACTTTTACTTCTACTCCACTACATCTCAGAGGCAAATATTGTGGGCTACTTTTACTCCACTACAAATATTTGAAAACGGTTAGTTTGCAAATTCGATTATTATAAAGGCATATTAACCACTTCAGCCCTCAGCCCTTGGTCTATTTGAAGATACAAGCTCACAATGTGACGCATATTGTGAGCTTAGATCTGCTAAAATATGTTATACAAACAATTGTGAAAACCTGTCAAATCAAATGGGACATTCTGCATGACTAGGCCTACTACTAGGCTACGTTTTATTACAGCCTACATTTTGATTACCCAAAACGTCATTACTCCAGGAGGCCTACATTTTGAACATGGGACTTTTAACAGAGTATTTCTACTTTTACATACTTTTAAAACATGTGAGTATTTTTTAATCACTGACGGCCTTTCTGATCGGCTCGCTCACTCTCATCAGTGCGATGCAGCAGCAGAGCAATTCATTTATGAGTTCTAACTTCTTCTAACTTTCACCATACAGTAACTCAGTAAGCTTGAATTTTCCTTACTTTATTAATTTAAACTTAATTTATTTTCTCGAATATACCCTAATTTTCAATGATGCGAGATTGCAGAAGATAATAGGCCAATTGAAATAAGAACAGCAAAACAATTCTGAAAACGACACTTGAAAGTTAAATTCTTTATCCAGAGCTACTTATAATAATTGTCATAACAACACATGGGCTATAGTTACTTAACAAAAGTCCGAGGTGTACGTTTGGTTGCGGTCATGACGTCATCATCTGGCCACGCCCACAATACCGTCCCCTCACTATTTTACCCCTGCCGGCGCTCCTGCAAGGACCCTCCATTTGTTTTGTTTTTTTGGTCAGGTACCACCCATGCAAGATTTGTGTTTTTTTCTTAGATCTACAAGCTCACAGCTTTTATGCGAATGGCTCGCTTCTTTTGGGCTTGTTTTCATTAATAGACTTGGTTGCGTATTCCTCTCACACAACACACAACCTGGCAACCCTGGAGCCTAGCAGTCCTTCTCTCTTTCCAACATGTCGGTGTACGGGCCAGTGGTGAAGATCCACCCGGTGGTTCTCGCCTCTATCGGCGACTCCTACGAGCGGAGGAACGAGGGCGCGAGCCGTGTTATCGGCACCTTGTTGGGTAAAGTAGACGTTGGCAGAAGAACGGCTGCGGGGAAGAAAAAAAAACTAAAGTTTATCATTTTACAAGCTAACGATTGCTAGCCTAGCAGCAGGCTAACTAACGCATGTCCACTAGCTAGCTCAATACAATGCATCTGGAATGGATGATGGTGAAGAGAGCTAACAGCTGGCCTCCTTGTTTCAACCATCCTTATCACCATCAAAGTTTTACTGGTTAACCTCATGATAAACAGCATTAACGTTTTGTTTAGCCGCATCCCGGCCGGTGTCGATAGCTCACCGAGTTGGCTTGCCAGTTGCAACTGGAAATCTGGAATGGATGCTGCAAACTAACCATTGGCTCATGTTTGTGATGATGATGGTTGATGTGTTAGACATTTGAATGATATTATATGTTATAATAATCAACGTGTCACGGTGATTGATAGTCATAGCCATAGGTGTGTTGTCATAATGATGTTTATATGATGGTATGTTATAATGTGTTAGGTCAGGTGTGATCATGTTGATTGATTGAATACTTTATTTGCAGTTTACATAGGGAAAGCACAGTACATTTCAGATACAGGGATTTAAACCCAAGAAAGCTCATTGGATTGTTTACATTGTTGTCCTTTTGTACTCAATTAAATGACAGACAAATAACTCAATACAATGCAAAAAGTCAGAAATCAGAAATAATAACAATAATAAAAAAAAAAACATACATTTACAGTGAACGGGTGAGGTGTGGCTAAGCTTTGTATTTTTGCCAGTTTCGAGTTGCAGCCACATGTATGTCATAATGATGCATTATTATGATGTTTATAATGATGCGTTATGATAATTGTGTCAGATCATGGTGGGTTTGTACTGTGTCATGAATGTGTTGTGGTCTCTGTTCCTCAGGAACCGTTGACAAGCACTCTGTCGAGGTGACCAACTGCTTCTCTGTCCCCCACAACGAGTCAGAAGATGAGGTGGGTTATTGATGCCGCAATTTAATACAAATGTACCAAACTGTGACGGTAAGTCACGGTATATTGCTAAATAAAGGGATTAATATGGAGGGACAGTGAATACAATTCCCGACGCTGCCGCGGCAGGTGCCAGCCGTTACCTAACCCTAACCTCAGTACAACTATACCTAACCCTAACAGCCGACGGTCCTACCTGCCGGTCCTATCTGCCGGTCCGTGCAGCGGCTGCCGGTCCTACCTGCTGGTCCGTGCGTTCGAACTGTCGGTCCTGTTCTGTGCCTGTCGCGGCAATTCCGCGGCAGACGCGGGTGCCGGGAAGTGTATTCGCTCTTTCTGTTAATATGACCTACTTATTGATGATTGCACCACTCAGCTGTAGATATGTCTTGATGTGTGTTGTAGTGTTAGGGGAATAAACACGTAGTGTTAGTGGAATAAACCGTGTATTTTTATGAAATGGTCCTGGGGTCAACTGTGTGGTTCTTGACAACAGGTTGCTGTGGATATGGAGTTTGCCAAGAACATGTACGACCTCCACAAGAGGGTGTCACCCAGTGAGGTCATCATTGGATGGTGAGAGAATGCACGACGGGAGTCGTGAACTGATTATGTTTGAATCCTTTGTCATCTTTCGTTGTAAAACTGTTATCGTTGTAAAATGTAATTCTAACTCAAGTGGGAGACAGAGTCCAGAACAGCAACTACTGTGGTGAGCAATATCGTTAAGATGATGTTTATCTTCAATCCAAATTTGCAGCACAACATTCTTCAGCATTTTTAGGAGAAGGTTATCGTTCATCACTGTGGATGCTCACATAATTATCCTTATGAACATGGAACAAAAAGTTCTGAAATATGTTTTTTGCAAGATTGTTTCTGTTGTTGTAACAATCAATGCTTCTAGGCAATACCTTTTATACTGTTGTGTTCTGTTCTGTTTATGTCCCTTTTTAAACGGTGGCCCATTATGAGCAGTACAGCTGAATAAGCAACTGATAGGCTACGATTACGCCTAACTTTATGTGCACCGCTCACTTCGCACTGGTTCGATTTTTTTTAAATGGTTTTCAATGGCAGCAGAGCGTTTTGTTGGCATTGCGCCACTTTCTGTGTGTTGTGCACACCTTTGGTTTATGTGTTATATAGTAGAGAGTATTTGAATTAGATAAATGCTCGAGAAATGCTGCTTTTTCCCCTCTGTCCAATCACAATGAGTCAAAGCTGGCAGACAAAAAGGCGCTGCAAGCTACTCCGTTTTTGCTACGCTGGCTGCATAAAACAGGTGGCCGAGCACAAGAGCAACCTGCATTCATCAGGCTGCAACCACCTGCGCACACACGGGTGTGACCGTAGCCTTCGGCATTGGCAGAGAAGATTTGGCAAATCTTTCATGGGCGCAACCCACATCCTGAGCTGTGCTGCTCATCCCACAAATGCATGCCATTTTAAAAGGAAAATAAACTTTCCAATGGTACAAACTAAAGCTATTGCCAAGAAGCATAATGTATCAAACGAGAATGTCTGAACTTTTAATTTGATGTTTAGTTATCTTTTATAGTTATGACTCTTAATTTGTGGACAACCTTTCTCTACTAGAAGAACCTATGCTGGGCCAACAATTAATCTATGTAAATGATAATCGATGAATCTAAAACATTTGACAAAATAATAGTAGACACAGCCATCTCCAACAAGCTCACAATGCATGAGTTTGCCATTCTCCACCACTTTTACAAGGCACCGTTGCCTGGCGACATACAAAGCAATGCTTACGTGGCTCATCGGAAAAAGTAATCAATTAAATAATAATCGCTAGGTAAATGAGCAACAGTTGCAGCCCTAATGTAGGGGTGGGCGATATGGAAAAATACAATATCACAAATCACAATATTTTCCCAAGCTGTATCACGATACACGATTTTATCACGACTTTTTTTCACGTTGGTTTTTATGGTTATTTTTCAAGTTACTTCACAAAAACTAGACTCTCTGGGTTCCTTGGGAGGTCTAAATTCATCTTTACAAGTATGTAACTCTGACAGTATACAAATGAATGGACCCTTACGGGGTCCATTTGGTTTCATTTGTATACTGTCAGAGTTAAGTGGAGACCTTGACATTTTAAAGTTTGAGAACTACTGATTTAGACCAAAATGCAGGTTTGAATTGAATTCTGCGATGAATCTCTGTATTAACGATTAAACAGGATTTTTTACAAGGCCACCTCAGTTGTATCACAATATATACGATATCTCTGAAAAGGCATATCGTGGAGACATTGTATCGTCTCAACGATAATTATCACTATATCCCTACCCTAATGGTTGTACTCTCATCAACAGGTATGCCACAGGCTTTGACATCACGGAGCACTCTGTGCTGATCCACGAGTACTACAGCCGTGAGGCCACCAACCCCATCCACCTGACTGTGGACTCAGCCCTGCAAAGCGGCAAGATGAACATCCGGGCCTACGTCAGGTGAGCTGGTCTGGGGACCCCCAGGGGTCTTTGGGGCCTTCCAGGAGATCCCCATCTAAATGATTGACAGTTCAGGAGAATCAGGACCAAAATTGACCTTTTAAAAAACCCATAAAAACTGGGTGGGAACGCATAGATTTGACCACTTTAACCATTATTTTATGCTTTAACTATTAAAAAATAGCAGATATACAAGCTCACAGCGAGCTTGTAGATCTGGAAAATCTTGAACATTAGTGCAAAAATCGCAAACAAATATTTTCAGATGAGGGGGGGAAGGGGGGGGGAAAGCTGTCAAATACATGTAATTCTAGGGGTCCTTGACAAAAAGGTTGAGCAACACTGATATAGAAACATACGTTTTTGTTTTAAAAACATTAGGATTTAGAAGACATTTTTAGATGTTTTTCAGATCTTAATGGGTTAAAGGAGTGACAAAATCACTGCTGCTTTAATATTTTATTTGACCAATCGCTAATAATGTGACCCAGAATGACACTTTGTTATCCCACCCCACAGTGCACAGATGGGCGTACCCGGGAAGACGGTGGGTGTGATGTTCACACCGCTGAGTGTCAAGTACGTCTACTATGACACTGAGAGGATAGGCGGTAAGGAGGATCCACTGCAATCAATGACGCTAAAAGCATCCATACTCATTTTTTCTGCAAATTTATGTTCTGTTTTCATATCGTAAAACATACACCCTCCACGTTAGCTCCAAGTTGAGGTCCCGCTTCGTAGGCTGCTGGCAAAGTGTGACACTGGCAAATGGTAGCCAACAGTGTTGATCTTGACCTTTTTCTGCACATTGTATCCAAAAAGAAAAGGTAGTCCCCACTCCTCAAAGATGTTTGAAAATTTAAGAGACGGGTTGAAACAAGACTCTTTTTTTTTTTTTTTTTCAGCCTGTGCCATGTTTTCTCCCATGCATCCGAAACGGGAGTAGTACTGACAACTGAGGACTGGGGTTGACTGGACACAGACTGACTAAAAAAGTGATTTAGAAAGAAAATCTGCTTTCTTGGAAAAGATCTGTTAATATTCTGTAGTTTAATCCTGCTCTTTGAAGCTTCATCTCTTTTCTCCCAGCCATAATCATAATCAACACATCACAGGTTTACAGGTGAAGAAGTGGTTGAAATGTGTTTTCGTGCACTTGCAATACTTTGACTAAATTGCCATGTCTTGACACCCCTAGCAGAGACTTGTCAGATGTTGAACTTACCTGCTAATGTCTTCATAATGCTTACTCAATTATGTAATATGCCAAACCCTTTCCCACTCTGATGGACATACTGTACATGGCCTTTCATTGTATGTGTGTTGCTAACAGCTGATTTATGTGTGTTTATGTAAATTAGTGGATCTCCTCCAGAGGACACGTGTGACTCCCGCTCGCACCAAGGGTCTGACCTCTGACCTGTCCCAGGTGGCCTGCTCTGCGTCCAGGGTACAGGATATGTTGGCCACCGTGCTGGCGTACATCGAGGACGTGCTGGTGAGTGTCCAACAGAGTTAGGACAGTGTCCATCGAAGGAATGGATGACGTTTATGAGGGACTATCAGAGGACCCCTGTTGCACGTCCATTCCCTTTTATTACACTCTTGGATGTTTGATTCTGATTTGTCAACCAAGGTATTCTGCAGTCTGTTATTTATGGTTCAGATCAATAGATTGTTGCTCATTTTTGATGATTGTTTTTTGACTTTGGTAGTTCTCTACACGCTTTTTCTAGAAAGTAGTCGCAGTATATCCATCTCCAGTGAGATCCAGTAGATCGTGCACGATCAACATGCATGCCGTGCCACGGAGTGGATGACAAAGACTGCACAAATCCATCAAACCGTTCGGGAGATATAAGCTAACTAGTTAGCTTTGTTTATTCTACGGAAGCTAGGCAGGATCAGGAAACAGAGAAATGGTCATTTTCTTGCAAAATCTAACATGGCAGTCATATACGGTTTGGAACTGTTTCCGGGTCAAATCGAGATGCGCTACTTTTTCAGCAGATAAACACCAGCATAATGTAGGATTAAATTAAATGAAAAAGAAATCTGTCATGTCTCGTCAATGGTAGTGGGGGCTTATAAAATAAGTCTGTTGTATCGTCAATGGTAGTGAGTTTTAATAATCATCCCTTCATGTCAGTAGGATCTGACACTTTTAGCAGTATATACACATACATACATACATAGAAACAAATATGTTTTGAGAAATTGTTGAAAGTACTTGTACGTGTCATTGTTCATTTTGTCATTGTTTATCTCGCAGTCTGGCAAGGTGACAGCAGACAACAGTGTGGGCCGTTTCCTAATGGACCTGGTCAACAAGGTGCCCACCATCTCAGCTGAGGACTTTGAGACCATGCTCAACTCCAACATCAATGTGAGTGTCATTCCACAGCCAGGAATCACAACACTGTTCATAATCATTACAATCATCATAATTATGGCTCCGTACCCAAAGTCGCTTGACACAAAGAAAAGGAAGGAACCAACTTTGACAAAGAGTTACGATAGTTGCAGTTCCTTCAGTTCGACATGTCCAATTAAACATTTTCACAAATAGACGATGCACAAGCTCACAACACGTGGCAATGTGATACGTTCTGAGCTTGTACATTGACTATTTTTGAATATAAAATGGGGAAATAGGGATTTAGTGGTTAAACCCACTTTGAACCTGGCATCCCTATTTTGGGAATGTCAGGCAAAACAATTCAAAAGTACAATATTAAGAAATTGCAGAAATAGCAGACCTGCAAGCTCTAACCATTTTGAAAATATTTGAAAAACTTACAAAATATCAAATCTTCTCTTTTGGAGGTCCTTGGCACAAAACATTTTCAGGTGGGGGTCTGCAGCCAAATAAATATCAATTTGGGGGTCCTTGACATGGAAAAACCTTTAGAACCACTGGTATAAGTCACTCTAGACTGAAGCTTCAGGCAAATAATTGAAATGTAAACACCTTGTTTCCTCCTTTGTCACAGGACCTGTTGATGGTGACCTATCTGTCCAACCTCACCCAAGCTCAAATAGCCCTGAATGAGAAGCTGGTGCTGCTTCAGGCAAATAAAGCTGAAGCTTCAGGCAAATAATTGAAATGTAAACACCTCGTTTCCTCCTTTGTCACAGGACCTGTTGATGGTGACCTATCTGTCCAACCTCACCCAAGCTCAAATAGCCCTGAATGAGAAGCTGGTGCTGCTCTGAGCAGGATTTTCTTTGCAGTGGTTAATATTTAATTTTTGTACACTATTTTTGCCTCAGATGATGAATAAAGGTGTGGTCAGGTATTGTTTGGAGTCGTGTTTGGTCATTATTATCAATGGCTATGTTCAGATCTACACTTTTATTCTGAGCAGGAGAAGACGATAATCATCAAGACAATTAAGTATGGAGCTGGATTTTGGTTCATTTTAATTATCTTTTATGACTTTGTTAATGACTGTTGTGATGCACAGGGTCCTGAATAATTCAAGTTCACAACTGTTTGGTCATTGCTTTAGGACAGGGATGTCAAACATACGGCCCGTGGGCTTGTAGAGCATACATTTCTGAGCATTTAGGAAAAAAAAGTAAGTCTCTAGCCCATTCCTGTCAAGAGTTATGATTGTTTTAAGAATTAACCTAACTAATGCCTGTTCACTGCAGGCTAGGTTTCTCCCACCTGGCAGTGATTGAGTTGATTGATTGGAATGTTAAGTGACCAGCTCTCTCTATCTCTTTGAAGATGACAGCATTGCTAGGAATGGGGTGGGGGGTCTGGCTATGAATAATACCTGAACATACCTACACTATTCGAACTGTACTCAAAGATTACACATATTAGACATGGAAATTAATGTTAAGAAAATAACTTATTTAAAAAATATAATAATAAAATGTAAAAGTTTTATTATTCAGATATTTTCTGAATATGCCATTATTGTTCATTACTTTTATTTGTATTATGAAATACAATAAAAATAATTGTCCTGCATCAATAATATATTTTTTAGCCATTTACAAATTATAGCAGAGACTATCAGGAATTGAATTATTCTATTATCAAATGGTTTATTCTCAGTGGCACTTCTTAAAGGAGTAGTTCACCTCCAAAATGCCATGGAGCCAATGGAGACTCATTCCTTAAACAGAAATTTGATTACAATAAATGCATGCCTATTGATTCCGGATGGGTCCCCATCCGGAATCAATGGGGGGAAGTGTACTATTATCACATTTTTGTCTTAGTAATGCGACAAATAAAATACAAATATATTATTGAACTCAAGTCTCCATGGCGTGAGTAATCAAAGAAAAAAAAAAGTCATTTTGGGGATGAACTACTCCTTTAAACAAATAGCATCTCTCGTACCTAACTGCAACTGTAATACCAATAATGAAAGTAGCTATTTTACTTAATAATGAACACAATTTGTAAAATGATATACTGCTATACTGCTAGCTATAGCAGTGGTTGAGACGACAGTAAGAAAAAAAGAGCGAACATGTGCGCGAGTGTGCATACCATCCGATCCGCGACTGGTTCGGCCCTCATTACATCAAGTCGCCTTTCATCCAATGCGGCCCTCACCCCAAAATGAGTTCGACACCCCTGCTTTAGGACAAATAGCTTTTATTTATCGCATTCAAGAGTGTTATTATGACAATCAGTACAAATTTGTGTTCTTCATGGTTTAGGCCCATTTGAAAAGTTGTAACAATATTCTACAAATTCAGTTACATTAACGTCTGACACAATAATATTGACAGACAATGCATAAAACAATTGTGACAAGACAAATTGATAAAGATTGAGAACTTTGTCTCTGAATAAATATGCATTAAAAACTGGGAACAACTAAATCATTCTGATATGTTTTTAAAAACCCTGTAAGAAGCTATGCCCCGCTGAGAGACATGTAAAGCTTTAGTGCAAAATCTGGGCATTAGAAAATGACAAATTAGTGCAGCAAGTCTAGGCAGTAGCAGCATTAATCTAGGATTTACAATCAAGGCTGTCAATCTTGTATTGCTGTTTTGATTTTGGTCACAGTAAAATCCTCTGTTGATTGAGTTAAAGCTGCAATCCAGAACTTATTTTAATAAATAAAAGGGTTATTTTAACCATTATGTATGGTTGAGTCACAGGGGTAGGTCAATACAATAGATGATGGATCTAATAGATCTAATACTGTTCATCTCCAGAGGTTGGTGGTGGTTAGTCCCTGCCTGGTGTCGGTTGGGTAGGACATCTAGTGGTTGACAAGTGGTACTGCCAGCCATGAGAAGTTTGGGGGAGACAAGGGTTCAAATCAGGTCATGAAACTTAAAGATTGCAGCTTTAATTAAACAGGACATTTTACCGTGTAAAAAAGCACCAAGCAAATCAAGGAGTGGCCTCTGCCGGTGCAGGTGCGGGTTCAGCAGCCGTGGAGGTGGTCTTGCCGCTCCCTTGCGGGGCTCTGATCATCTGGTCCACGTACAGGTAGCCCCGCAGCGCCCCGTCGTACACCGAGTCTCCAGCCGTCTTGGCGATCTCCGCAGCCCGCGCCGGGTAGTACATGGAGGCGCCCACGGTCATCAGGGCGGCGGGGAAGACCACGCGCTTCGTCCTGGACCCTCTCCCCAGGAACAGCCCGACGACACCGAGGAAGCCGATCACTCCGGCCCGGGGGTAGAACTCCTCCGGCGGGTTCTGCAGATAGGCGTACGACTCGTGTCCGCAGCGGAGCACGCTGTCGACCTTCGGCTTGAGCGCCCCGTAGGACGTCCGACACCAGGCCGAGTAGGGCGCCACCATCTGCCGGAGAGCGGAGATGCCCCGCTCCACCTGGCCGGCCTCGGGGGGGTCCACATGCCGAAGCTTGGCGTGCTCGGGGGCGATGTACAGCGAGAGCTCGTCCCTGTTCAGGCCGCCGGCGGCGGGCGGTTGATCTTCAGGAGCGGCGAACACGGTTATTGACATGAGACTCAGAGCCCCCGGCATGGTGCTTACACCTGTCACCTTGAACATGATCGTCGTGGTCCGTGTAGTGAAGTACGGTGGCCGCATAGGGACAACGTGCGGTGGTCACTTCCTTGTTTATTTTTATTTACTACATCATTACAGTGTAATGATTACACTACATTATTACACTACACTTTACTGCAGACAGTGCTTTATACTTGCACTTTGCAGCATACTTGCACTTTGCAGCATATCTTTCGTTTCAAATATTTTTATTGTCAAGCACTTTCAAAATTGTCAAGCATTTTCAAAACAAACACACACACACACACACACACACACACACACACACACACACACAATATTTACACAGCATAATCTTTGAATAACATTTTTCTACTAGACTATTCACTTATATGATTATATATATTATATATATATATATATATATATATATATATAACTGTACACTACACAATTTGCTGCCTTTTGTGGATGTAAAGTGTCCCTTTGATGTTTTTAAATTGAGCTATATTATAAGTCAAACTTTTCCAATTATTATCCTGCCCTGTATAGAGCTCAGGCCTCAGGCCCTCAGTACAGATTGTGTGACGTCACGTTTCCATGGCAACCAGGAACCCTGGCGTCTCCTGGGAAACGGCAAGCATCAACACTAGGCCTTATGGGAATCATCTCATCTGCAGTCGGACACGTTGAAGTTGGATATCAAGCAACTTGTCAGCGTTTTGCATTGGTCTACTCGAATGCAGCAGTTATAACAGCTGTTTGGTGGTAGTTTTGCTTTGCAAAAGTCAGTACAGAATGGAGGGACTTGGAATGTCATCACTACAAAGCCTGCAGGCACTATCTGCCTTGCTATCTCCCCAAGAGGACGAAGATGAAGAAGATGATAAAGTAAGATACTGTGCATTTAGTGTGGTAGGCTATAGGCTGCAATATGTATAATGTACTCCTCTATTCTATTTGTCAAGTTGGTTAAGCACATGTGCTGTTGTATAATTAAACAGAAAGCGGCCCCTTCTGCACAATTGGGACCTGGACACATAGGACCTGCAACTAAAGCCAGCAAAGAGGGTAATGTATCCAATACGCCTACTAAGAGCCTACCCCCATTACTTCCCTCTGTAACTGTTTATACACTTATACATAATGCAATATCCAGTAAAATATGTAGGCCTGTTAAATTCCCCAGACCCCAACACTTATAGTGCTGTAGCTTGCTGTAGTTCAACTACATTCATATGTATCAGGCATGTCAAGTAGTTCAACACATTTATCTTAGTTTAACTACTTAAGCTACACACCACAATTCTGAGCAATAACAGCAATATATTAATTTCGTTTTACCATTACTGTCTTCCTGTACCAGAACCTCCTTTGAAAAACATGGCTGTCCATTTTTCTTCCATCCTGATTGCCTTGAAGGCATGCAGAATTGAGCAGGATAATTTGCACCCTTTCTCCTGCTGTGCTTCTGAATTGTAATTTCTCCTGACAATATCCTTAATTCTGACCACTCAACCAGAATTCTATAGTAAAAGTGAGCATGCCCATGGGTGTTACTCACCCCATTTATATACAGCCAGGGCCACGATGTTAATACTAATTCATTACTTTGTATGTATGGTATATATACTGTATACTGTATGTTTGCATGTAATTATGACACACTGTTTGCAAATTTGTCCACCAGAGGGTGGTGAAAATCCCCAAATAAACGCGCTGAAACACATGGCTCAAGTATGCACACACACTTAGGTTGCCATGCGGTACAGTACGTGCACTCATGCATGCATGCATGCACATTCATGCATGACTGTGTGTGCATGTGTAATTTCTATTTGTGATTCATATTCATATAGTGACATCAACGGCGTACACAAAGAAGAACACTAAAGACATCTGGTGTGAGGAGGAGGTGGCAGAGGGCTCCCATTATGAAGACCTGGCTGACCCACGACCCCAGCCAGAGTAAGACAACACACCTGGGATGAAAAGACCACAAAGGGAGTCAGCATTAGCATTGACATGAGTCAGATAGTAGGGTACTGGCATGATGCGTATTAAGCCTGAGTTTTGTTATGCCGGTGTCGCGCACCAAAAATGCACTCTCTGTCCACCAAAGAGCTGGAGAGACTGGTCTGTTACTGAACAAACATTCTATATAGCAATGATTACTATCAGAATATCAATATCTTTAACCTCTTAAAAACATTTTGTTTTAGCCAACAACAAAAAAATGTTTAACATTTTCAGTGCGCAGCACGCAACCAAATATAAATCAGGCATTACCTTTTTTAAATTTCAGTCTGAGACAATTTGATTTATTTGGGACTCCAAAAGTAGATTCCTTTTACATCACTGGTTTTCATCATCATTTGTATGCTCTGAGAGTGTACAAATAGAACCAAAGTTAGTTCCATTTTGTACACTCAGAGTTAAATTAACACTGAGGATTTTGCAGTGTAAGGTCAGGGTCTCAGATGAAAACATTCTATCAGATGGGGGTGTGTGGACTCAAACTGGAACCCCTGAAATTAGTTGAGAGAGTTAAAGATTGCTGCTTTTAAAACATTCATGCAATACAACTATACCTTTATAGCATTTGGAAACAGTTTACCCTGCACAGTAAAATCGTCAGTGTTAAAATAACTCATGTCAAAACAGAGGCAAAAACAACATCTAGAAAATGCACATTTCCAATGAATAATTTTCCATTATTCTTTTAGTCATATTTTAGTTATTGTTGACAAAATATCATATTTTAAATCTACAGTTGATTTAGTTGACTAAAATGTAATGCCTGATTTCTACTGTAGCTCCATACCTGAAATAGCAGATCTACAAGCTCACAACTTGCCATGCTGCGTATAGATCGTGTATTTTCTGAGTGTGACGTGCACACTCACAGCCACGCATAAAACGACTTACAGTAGTTCTACTGGATCTCTTGTCCACTAGTCCCTCCCTAATATTTTAGTCTAGTTTGTAGGGCTGTCACGATTATGACATTTTACATGACGATTAATTGTCACTAAAATAATTGCGATTAACATTTAATTGTGTTTCTGTAGTTGCCAATTACATTCCTGTTTGGCTTGTGGCTTTGAAGTTGCACATGGCAGATATGACACATAACCTAGATATACAAAGAAATGACTGACATATTTGACAACTTTATACTTGAAAAAGAACTTTGATAGTGGAAATAGCCGATCTGCTATTTCCACTATTTTTGAAAATGTTTGAAACGATTATGACGATTATGACAAAATAATTGCGGTTATGTCAAATAATTGCGATTACACGATTATGTAATAATTGTGACAGCCCTACTAGTTTGTGTGGGTTGAGAAAATTGTCAGAATATTTAGTCATAGTTTTAGTCATCATAGCTTAGTTTTTAGTTTTTGTCAGTGGAAAAAGGTAGTCGACAAGCATTTTTTTTCGTCATGTTTTTTTAGTCCATAAAATGAACGCTGGACTGTGCAAGTCTGTGTTCTGACCATCTCTCATCAATTTACAATTTCAGCCAAATGGCCTGACCTCCAGTGGCACTCACCTCAGCTTATTCCCCTGTAATTGCTTCCTGGCTCCTGATGTTGTTGTTGTTCTCTCTGAGGAGATGCCACAGCGTCACGCTTGATTCCTGCTTCGGCGTACGATGGTGCTGCACTCTGAAAATAAACAATCCACTACAGGCTCACAGCACGTTGTGGATGCAACTCACTGTGAGCTTGTAGATAGGCTATGACACGGTTATACGACAAAGCATAAATCACAATGAGATAAATACTGTGTGTGTGTGTGTGTGTGTGTGTGTGTGTGTGTGTGTGTGTGTGTGTGTGTGTGTGTGTGTGTGTGTGTGTGTGTGTGTGTGTGTGTGTGTGTGTGTGTAGTTATGAGATCATCTTGAAGCAAAGCGTGGGTACAGAGGATCTGTTTTTGGGGATGAGCAGAAAGGATCCGTCATCCATGTGTTGTGAAGCCATGCTGGTAAGGACTATGTTCTGGTTTTGATTGATAGACTGAATACTTTAATAGCAGTTTGAAGCAGTACAAGAAATAATTTAGGTGAAATCTGGTCAGATGAGCTCCCTCTGGTGTTTACGTCTCTTGATGGTCTTCAATTCATCCAAAACACTGCAGCAATACTGTTAACTAGGTACAGCAGAAGGTGTCACATTACTCCAATTCTGGCTTTATCGCACTGGCTCACAGTTAATTTTAGGGTTCAGTTCAAGGTCCTGGTGCTCACTTTCAGAGCCCTGCATGGCCAAGAACCTGAATACCTAACAGACCTGCTAGAACCAGGGCCCTACAGTCAGCTGGCCAGGGTCTACTGGTCATTCCTCGAACCAGGCTAATCACCAAAGGTGATAGAGACTTTCAGTCTGTAGCGTCATACTTTGGAATGCCCTTCCGCGTGGCCTGAGAGCTGCAAAGTCTGTGGATATTTTTAAGAACCAGCTAAAAACACTACTGTTTCAACATGCTTTTGGGGAAAGTTATTGAACTTCTCCTCCAGGTGTGAAATGTATCTGCTGTTTGTTTTGTGTTTTTGTTTCTCTGTTCTTTCTGTACAGTTCTGTGTTTTTGTTCTGCTTCCTATTATTTGAATGTTTTATTGTGTTTGTTCATGTTGTATGTAAAGCACTTTGTGAGGTCTCTCTGTGATAAGTGCTATACAAATAAAATGTACTTACTTACTTACTCACTCTACATGAGCACTTTTCCACTGAGTGTCATGAAGGAATTCTCACCCAGGGATGCTAGGGTTCAAGTTGTTACCGGTCTTGCTCAGGAACACCCTGGGTGAACCGATGGTCGAACCGGTGTCCTTTTGATTGATTGACGTTTGTTTGTTGAACATACGTACATATTTGTACATAGTGCATCTGTCAAAAGGATAAAACACAATAAAGTTGGGTGCTTTTTCTTTCCCCAGCTGGCCTCTTTACCCACTCAGCTACAGCCATGTTTTCAGTTCTCATGTCATCAGATCTAGTTGTTTCATTGTCATTTTTACATATCACTGCTGTTGGGTGTAAAGAATTATTATGTTAAAAAACATTTTCTAGAGATCTACAAACTCAAAAAGCCATTTTCACTATACTTTTGTGTGACGCTCTTGTATGATACGAAAGCATACGAAAAAACATAAAAATTCAAAACAAGGAGATTAGAAGTTTCTGCCCGACAGCAATGATATTATATAAAAAAGACTTGACGAATAACATCCCTGGTATAATATAGACCAACTGTATAAGACAAACTGTTGATCTTCTATAATTTACATTATAACACAGATTAAAATCAACAATTATGCAGTGTTGACAGCACAGTGTACAATATTGTGATGTTACCCCTTTCTGCAATCTCAGGTGAGAATCAAACTTCCAGACACCAAAGCAGCAGAAGTAGTCCTGGATGTAAAAGAAACATTCCTTGATCTGCGGACTCCAAAATAGTAAGAGAGACATAAAAAAGCGCTATATAAATGCACCATTTAACATTTAAAGGACCTATTGTCAATATATGTCATTGTCTATTCACAGCTTCAGTCATATAATTCATACACAAACAGACCGTTTTCCCATTAACAGGTTTATTTTTAGAGTTTATTTGATATCTGAATAGTTGCGTCAATGCCTGCCCTGTTCTCCAGGGACCATTGGCAACGCTATACATTTAAAATCAATACATACTTTCAAATGCATTTAATGGTAACAATAACTCAACATTGACAAAGAATAAAGGAAACAGTATTTTCATTGTGTAGGAGTACCTAGCTCAAGGATTTTCAAGTCTCAAAAATCAAAGAAACCACGCATTGCTTTGGAAAACGGTCAACAGTCAAGTACACCATGAGTTGTACTCAATGGGCTCAACACGCCTGACCACTTGAGCCCCATTTTAGTAGTTCACCCCCAAAATGACTTTTTTTCTATTGATTAGTCACGCCATGGAGACTAGAGTTCAATAATATTCTTTGTTTTTTGTCGCATTCATAACAACAAAAATGTGATAACAATACATTTACCCCCATTCATTCCGGATGGTGACCCGTTTCGAAACTAGTCACCATCCAAAATCAATGGGGGTAAATTCACTTGAATCAAATTTTTGTCTTAGGAATGTGACAAAAAACAAAAAATATTATTGAACTCTAGTCTCCATGGCGTGACTAATCAATAGAAAAAAAGTCATTTTGGGGGTGAACTACTCCTTTAAGTTATTTGAAAACAGCCAATCCACTATTTTCAAAGGATTTTGACTTATAATGACATCCCCAAAAATAGGTGAAAGTGGTTGAGCAACTACTCCTTTGTTTTTCTCTTTGACTGACTGTCTGCAACTCTCAATCTGAACTTCAAAGAGACAATTCTCCCTGGAAAATACATTTCCAGGTTCTTTTGTGAGATGATCATGATCTGGGTTTTTGATTCCTCATTTATGGGGTATTTGATATAATCTCACTCTCTCTTTCTCTCCCCCACTCTGTCTGTCTCTCTCTGTTTCTCCTACTCTCTTTAATCATCTGTTCACTTTCCTCCCATCTCCTTACTTCTCTCACCTGTCCTCTCGTCTCTGATCCCATCACATCTCCCTTACTTGTCTCCACTCTTCATTGTTCATATCCTCCCTTCCTCCTCCTCAGTAAGCTAGGTCTCCACCTTCCCCATCCTGTCCACAGCCAAAAGGGAAAGGCCCAGTTCTACAGTGAAAAGGGGGAATTGGAAGTCACTCTGTTCATGAATCGTCCCATGGATTCTATAAACCTGCAATAAGATAGAATACAATTGTACTGATTTTTTTTAATAGCATAAAGAATTGTACATTTTTGTCTTTTTTTTTCCTTTTCCTTTTTTTTTTAAAACTTGGGACACGGGGGAAAAATGTAACTGCCAATATACGTTCTGGTTTGTGTTAGGCAACTTGTGTTAGCTTTGAGTCCTTGCTGCTATTGAACTGAATCCTTTTATTAAATTGAATAAGACTGGAATGCAATGCTGTCTTTTAAGATTTATGCTACACAGTAGCAGTTTTCTCATTGTGAATAAAGTAAAAGAAAATCAACTCTTGCCACTGTGTGCAACCCATTGCCTATACAATGTAGATAATCTATTCTAGGAGGACACTGCACCACCAGACAAGTCAGAGCGAGATGGTAACAAAAAAGGCTATTTACACAGTACAATCCTCTGTGGGAGTGAGTATTTTACTGTGCATGACGTATTATTACACAGTGTGTAAAGACAGGCTATCTTCTTACTTCTGACAAACCTTAAAATCATGACAACTCACATGTGATTTCCGAATGGGTTCTTCCTTGCATTCTCCCCATTTTTGTATTAATTTCATTATTTACTTTCTGTAATGTATGTTGTATTATTATATCATATCTTTTATGATTCATTTTTGTCATTTTTTCTCTTAACCTATTGCGCCAAGTATTACCTCAATGTTTATACAGTATATGAATCAGCCCTCTTAGTGGTGAAAGCTGAAAGTGTATTTACTCAAGTACTGTACTTAAAGTTAAAGCTGCACTATATGACTTTCCAATTCTATCCCGGATTTGAAGTGTAATAAAGTATAATATTGAAGTATAATTCTGAGGTACTTTTACTTTACTTGAGTAATGTATTATTATAATCTATCAGTTAAAACTCCATTTTAACTATGATAGATTTATTAAAAACATCCATTATTTTATCTGGTGACTCATAATAGATAATACCCTCCTAATACGTGAGCAGACCGTGTTTTTTTCGATAATTCTTTTCATAACCGCTGCTCCTTCACTTGGAAAGGAGTCAGCTTAGGTGGTTCGGGCATCTAGTACGGATGCCCCCCGAGCGCCTTCCTAGGAAGGTCCTCGATGCACGTCCCACTGGGAGGAGACCCCGTGGCAGACCTAAGACCAGATGGAAGGATTATATCTCCAGACTGGCCTGGGAACGCCTCGGTATACTCCCAGAGGGAGTGGAGGAAGTTGCGCAGGATAAGGAAATCTGGAAGTCTCAGTTGGAACTTGGAACTGTTACCCCCGCGACCCGATTCCGGATAAGCGGTTGAAGATGGATGGATGGATGTAATAATTCTTTGGGAAAATGGAAAACATTTAATACGAAAAAAAACACGGCCTGCTCACGCATTAGGAGGGTATTATGAGTAACCAGAAAAAATAATGGGTGTTTTTAATGAATCTATCCATGGTTAAAATGGAGTTTGAAGTTACAATGGGTGTGTATGGGGAGGGGGCCAGCAGGAGGGGGGCCTGATAACATTTACATCAAATATCTAAATACTGAATGAAGAAATTAAAAACTGTTCAGGATGTTCATTAAAGACTGATTAGATGATAACATGACCAAAAGCTTTTTTGAAAGTGAAATATCCCTGAATCCCTCCCATCCAATAATGTAAAACTATTTTTGATGATTGTGTACTTTACTCAAGTGAAGTTTTGATTTTTTTTTCTTTTTTACTGTACTTGAGTATTTAAAGGTTATAAATGTAGTACTTTTCCCACCACTAATAAAATAGTACTAATAATATCATAATAATACAGGTTTTTTTCTTCTTCTTGTGTAAAGCACTTTGTAATACAATTTTTGAAAGGTGCTATATATAAATGTGTATTATTATTATTATTAGTATTATTAGTATTATTATTATTATTGTTGTTAATATTATAAATAAATCAAATCACCACCCCGGAGGGGCGTGACTGTCAGCCCCTGTCATGCACAGACAGTGTCGGTTACAGCAGCATATGACTATATGATACAGCATATACCATAATAACCATATAGCCATACAGCACGGTGTGGAGGCTTATAGATACTGTAGCTAGGGTGGAGGTGGTGGTGGTGGTGGTGTGATCATGTGACGCAGGCATTTCCGACACAACAATACAGAAGAACACACGTCGTTGGCTATCGTTTGGTTGCAACCAGGCAGCAGCAGCGGTCCCCTGCCTGGTCCTCCTCTCCTCTCTCTGCTCTGTGTGTCTCTCTGTCGGCATGGCGGACGGTGAGAGGTCCCCGCTGCTGTCAGACCTGGGGGACGGCGGCGCAGGGCTGCTGCTCGGCGGCGGCGGCGGCGGAGTGTCGCCCGGCGGAGCGGCGCCCTATGGCGTGGTGCCCAACAAGCCACAAAGCAAGTATCCATGGAGCTCTCTCTCTCTCTCTCTCTCTCTGCATGTGTGTGTGACTGTCTCTCTACCACGTCTCCAGCCTAGCCTCATCCAGATTCCAGTGGCGTCAGTTCAGGAAAAAGCTAAGGTATGGCAACATGACTAGTGTCTTGCACGCGCGCTAGGGCGCGTGCAAGACACCAGTCATGTTGCCATACTTTAGCAACAGGCACGATGAAAAGTACATTTTATTATTTCCCCCCTGTAGCCAAGGTATGGCAGCTGCCATAGCTTGCCATACCCAAAGTGACGCCTCTGGCCTCATTTTCTACAGGGCAGAGGGATGCTATGCTATACCACAGCTGCTAGGCTACAAGGCTAATGCCAAGTCAGGCATCATTAGCTTGTAGCCTAGCAGCGGTTTAGGCACTGCATGGGTTGGTGACAGCAGTGACAAATGTGACAGCAGCACAGCAGATGTTGTTGTTGTTGCATTATTACAGAGTGGTATAGCTTCTGAAAAGTCCTGGTTGGGATGGTGTGTTTTGTTATGTTGTGGACAACATGTCTGCTGGCTGGGTAGGCTGTGCTAGTTATCCTAGCCTTTCCCCCTATCATAAAGTAACGTGAATGCAGCTATGCTACATTGGCTTCTACTATGCTAACCATTCAGTGGAGAGTCTGGTCTGACAGCTCTGACATGCTGGCTGACAGTCTGCAATGCACCCATCATGATCAGTTTTATTGTGTATTGGTTTTGAAGAGGTTGCATGCATTTGTCAAGGTACAGTAGTAGCAGGCAACAATAACACTTGCTGCTTCAGCTGCATCAGCTAAAGGCTAGCCAACTGTTACTCTACCATTTGACTGGCAAACAGAAAACATCTGATTTGGTTGGCAATCGATACGGCCAATAGGGAGGCTCCCGTCGACTGCTGCAAGATAGCACCGTGACCAATCGGCAGCCCGGGTGGGTGGGGGGAGGGAGGGACCTATAGTGCAGCTTAAAATAAATTAATGGGAAAGGCATGAGGAGCGGCTGCTAATTGACTGTTATATGATAGAAGTGTTTGTACTAAAACTGGCCTCTTTTTAACTGCTGGACGTTGTTTGTTCACACAGAAATGGAATGTTGGAGGACTCAATTATTTGATATTCCTCTATTCTCACCTAGTCACTGCACTGACCACAGCGTTGCCAGATTTTGCAAGAGAAATACGCAACCACAGGTCTGTGAAATCAAGCCCAAAAGAAGCGACTAGGCCACATGGAGCTCTTTAAAAGATATATTGTTTACATTGGCTATTTGAAAATGGCAGATCTACAAGTTCACAACGTGTTGTGAAGCGATTTTCAAAGAATTCAAAAAATCTTGATTGAAATAAAATTTGGAATATTTCTGAAATGTTCTAATAACACAAATCTGGTATGGGGCTCCCTTGCACAAAACATTTTCAGGCGGGGTTTAGGGAAATATTTATTAATTTGGGACCAGGGCCATGATGATGTTGAGAACCTCTGGTTTAAAATTAAATAATACTAGAAAAATGAGGAAGTTCAAGCCCAAAATAAGAAACTACACTTAAGAAACAAACCCAAATAACCTCAACCTGCAACTACCAATATTTTACAAGCAACTTTATAGGAAAATAAGCTTATTATAAGTTGCTTAAAATAAGCTTATTATAAGTTGCTTATAATAAGCAGACATGGCAACACTGGCGACTGACCACCACTGGCCCTCTATCTCTGTCACATACAGAGTTACAGACTCTCACCAGTGTTGCCAGTTTTCCCAAGAGAATTAAGCCCAAAAGGAGTGACTAGGGCCACATACTCAGCAAATTGATCAGACATTTGCAAATAATAGCTGATCTTCAGTTCTTCACATGACATCCTTGACATGAAGATGTTTGAGAATTGAGAGCCAACATTAGGAAACAAGCTTAAATAAACAACTACACTTTAGAAACAAGCCCCCCAAAACGCAACCCTATATTTACAAGCGACTTTACAGTACAACAAGCCCAAATTTGCTTGTACTTAAGCGGACATGGCAACACTGGCACACACACATGCACACGCGCACACTTCCACTTAAACGGCCTCTCTCTCTGCATTCCAGCGGTGTTTTATTATAAAGCTCCTTTCAGCTGAACTCAAGACCAAATCTCATTTTCTTGTTAATCCACAACTGAACAGGCTACTCTGTCACGGGGGTTAACCCCTTCACAGCCAGCTCTCGTGACTTGACTCCCAGTCCCTCACTTCCCCTGCAGAATTCCATTCACGGTTGACCCACCGGTCTGACGATGATAACTTCATGTCAGTCAGTGGTTCCTAAAAGTGGGGTTCAGCCAGGGGACCCCCAGGGGTCCTTGAGGAGGGTTGTTCCCCTAAATCAGTGTTTCTCAAAATCAAATGGGCGCGTACAGGTATGCAGCGGGTACTGCAGGTGGTACACGAGAACATTTATTTTACTGTTATGGGAAATGACAAAACATTGACAGTCTTTGTGTAAAACTTCTCATCTGTAAATTGTTAAACAAAATGACATCAATACCTTGACTAGTGCAACTGCTATTGAATAGAAAGCAGTGTTTATTTGCCATTATGCTGTTTTCAGATGGGGTTCCGTGGCCATATTCTGTGGCGGTCCTTGATCGTAAAAAGTTTCATAACCAGTAACCACTGCTTAATGTCTCCTTCTCCCCCCCGCCAGGCTTCCCTCCGTTCCCCAGCCCCACCCAGCCCTCGGTGCTCCTGGGGGAGGACCCCCCGCCCTACTCCCCCCTGACGTCCCCAGAGAGTGGCAGTGCCCCCGTCATCAGCTGTAGGGTGTGTCAGAGCCTGATCTCTGTGGAGGGCAAGATCCACCAGCACGTGGTGAAGTGTGGCGTCTGCAACGAGGCCACGGTAGGAGGAGCACCACCTGGGTCTGAACCCGCACGCGTACACACACACACACACACACACACACACACACACACACACACACACACACTTATGAGGACATCAAAATGTTAGGGCGGCTTTGAAAATGACTGAAAATAATTACCAAACAAATAGCAGATCTACGAGCTCAGCTTGTATATCAGCTATTTTTCTCTATGTCGCGTCAGCTCACAACTAGGCATAAATCATGCGTGTAAAAGCCCTAAACCTAACCTCCAATTGCCTAATCCTAACCCTGATCCAAACCTCTATCTTTATCTAATTGTAACCATTGCAAGCCTAACTCTAAAAAATGTTAAACCATAAAACCAGGCCTGGAATTTCTTCATTTTAGGGGCAAGGCCATCAGTGTTGTACATTTTTTGAGGGCACAAAGGCCAAATGCCAGGGCAGGAAGGCCATCAGATAAAACAAGATTTTAATCCATTTAAATAATTTGTTGAATTTAAGGGTTAGGGATAATAACATAATCTGCAGTGAAATAGATAAATTATGTTATTTATTTTGTATTATATTTTTTCCCCTTAAATGTTTATCCCACGATTTTGTAACCCATTTTCACCCAGTGCCAATTGCCTATGTAATCCTGGGCTCTGCTCTCCCTCTGCCGCACCTGGGGAGACAACGGACTGACCTCATGCTTCCTTCTATGCATGAGGAGTCCAAGTTGCTTATTTTCACCTGACAGTGGGGATTTCCCCGGTTTGGAAGTAGCGCGTGGAAGGAACACGTTATTCCAACCAGTTCCTTTCCCCTTCATCAGGCGCCCTGGCTGGCCAGGGGGAGGCAGTATAGAGACCAGGATTACTGCATGTTTTTGTGAGGGTATCTATCTACCCTAGGAGACACGGGGAGAACATGCAAACTCCACACAGAAAGGCACTTTCGCCAACCCCACCTAGGGTGTGGGCGCTGATGACGCAGAGGAGGGAACATGGCCCCAGCGCCCACAGCCTCCCCGGGTGGGAATCGAACCCAGGACCGTGCCCCCTTATTTTTAAATGTTATTTACAATCTGATCCATGCTCAGCCCTCCACCAATCAAAGTCACTGGATTGGTTTAAAGATGGGGTCTCTGGGGAGTTAAGATTTCAGAATCTCAACAGAAAAACACTGGTGTCTACTGTCTACATATTGAACAGAAAGAGACAGAGGAGAAAGTGGTACAGTCAGCGTGGGCATTAAGGCTACTGTGGCCTCAGGTCATGCCATTGGTTTGAGGGGCACAAGGCCAAACTGAGGCCTCTTCATGGCCTCCATGAAATTCCTGCCCTGCATAAAACAACTATTTGTCTTGTGAGGACCAGGAAAGTGGTCATCACAATGTCTGATTGTACTATACTTGTGGCTCTCACACACACTGAGCTTTACATGGAGAAGTTAACATCCAAGGAATTTCCATTTTACATCAGGTCAAGTCTACTTACAAGCAATCAGTCGTAAGCAGTACAAGGGTTAAGCCCGATTTATTATACTTAACTGCGTGCCACGGTGTACATGCTTCCAATGCATGGCAGCGCGACACGCGAGCTCGTAGATCAGCTATTTTCACCACACGCAACAAAGTATAATTCAAGATTTGGAGCAATAGAGCTCTGTGTCAATATTAGTTTTTTTGTTTTGTTTTTTACAGCGGGTCGAACTTAGGGCTTGTATGGAAGTCTGTATGTTTCGTCATAAGTATACAGTCACAGCACAGCTCATGCTGCTACGCGTATGACAACATCACGTTACAATTTAGCATTTGAACAGTGAAACTAGTAGAGTTTGTCATCATTGCTGATTGTGTGTGTGTGTGTGTGTGTGTGTGTGTGTGTGTGTGTGCGTGTGCGTGTGCGTGTGTGTGTGTGTGCGCGTGGGTGAAAGAAAGCATATGCATTTTAATTTTCAGCGGCTATCTTAGTTTACACCCTCATTGTTCTAGAGAAGCAGTTTTCTTCTTATAGGTAGGGCTAGTTTATGAAGATCACAATTTCCATTTGGCCAAATGAGGCGTAGTAGACCATCACTACACTGACTTGAATTCAGTGGCGATGCCATCCAGATTCATTTACAAACTGCACACCTAGTAACTGGCTATTGATAGCTAAAGATTGGCCCGGGAGTTATTAAACACGTTTGTTAGGAAAATAGAAGTCCCCATCTCAATGGAGTGCGCGCGCACCCGAAAGCCAGTTGTGCGTAGCGCACCTAAATGGCTGATAAAGCCACACAGACAGACAGGTGATCAGTATCTCCTACTAATGTGGGAAAAGATCAAGTGTGGTACTGTATGTCATAAACCCGACTATAAGAAACGATACCTAAATATGATCAGCTTCATCGTGAGTCTTTCAACACACATTGTTCGGCCTTTTAAAAAGGACATATATTTGGAGTGTAAAAAAAGTATATATAATACATATATAATACTATGGTATACCTGGTATATAACAAAAACCTTTATTCAGTATGTGAGTGCATGTTTTTATTAGTGAAATCCTATTTTCTAGCTGGACATATCTACTTTATTTTCTCCTGCACCCCCTTCCTTCCACACACATGTGCTGCAAGCTATGCATAAGCACCTTTTTTCTTCAACCTTTTTTTTAGCTATTTACTCCTTTCTCCCCAAGTCAACCAATTATGCCTAATAATTCCTCACACACACATTTCTGTTGTTGTCACTGCTGTTGTATCCTACTGACTGGCTTACCTGCCGGTGAGGAGCCCCCACCAGGAGGACATAGAGCCTCCTCCGACCGGTCCTACTCCTCCCGCCAAACACTCCCTGCTGACAGGTGCCGCCCCAGCCCTGTAGGAGTACTGTATTATCACCCAGGGAGCCTTCTTCCCTCCCCCAAACACGGGCCTTTAGACCACTGCTTCTCAAACCTTTTTGGTTGCAGTACCCCCTTCCCCTGACTACAGCATTTTGCTCATAAAAATTACATCAAAAGTCCAGTTCCAATGCCAATATGTTCAAAATAAAACAGCGTACTGGCAAATAAACATTGCTTTCTATTCAATAACAGTTGTACTTGTCTAGGTATATATGTAATTTGGTTTAACAATTTACAGATGAGAAGGTTCACACAAAGACTGTCAATGTTTTGTCATTACCCATAACCGTAAAATACATATTCCCATTTTCTCCTGTACCCCCGCGTACCCCTAGGGGTACATGTACCCCCATTTGAGAAACACTCTGCTCTAGACTCCGCAGTGAGGGTGGGTAGGTACTTTACCACTGCGCCACCCAAGCCACTTTCTAACTGGTGGCCACATTGACATTTTAGCCCTTGGGTGGAACACGGGTTTAGTACCTGTCCACCACTGCGGAGTCTAGGGGCTCGAATCTACCACGGTGCATTCTGTCTTGGCCGGGTAGGTTAGGGCAGTCTTTGTGGCTGTTACTTCCTACGGGCTGTGGTTACGCCTGGTGTTGGGACGGGATGATGAGCCAGTAGGGTGCAGTAGGTTAAAACAGCAGTACTGACTGGTTCACAAACAAGTTTACAAGTTCACATCACATCACGACTTGTAGATCATCAGCTACTCTCACCATTTGTTGTTGATAGTATAGGGCTTAAGTAAAAATACCATGTCATTACCATGTCATTATTCCTCTAAAAGCCATTTGAATTGAATTGTTGAAAAAATGCAATCCCCACTCGTTAAGCATGCTTTAACACAGAGTTAGGAACACAATCAGCGTGCTATATAATGCTTTGGCCCTGTGCCTGCAAATGCAAGCGTAGAGACCATTCCAATATCTCACTGAATCTGCCTCCCTCCCCTCTGCGTATTATTGTTTTAATTCTCATCTGGCCAGAGTAATTGCCTTGTTATCTCCTTCAGCTTGTGATATAGCAGCGCTCTCATCTTCTACCTCTCTATCCTCTGTCCTCTGCCATGTGCCTCTGGCTCCCTCTGTCTGCAGCCCATTAAGAATGCTCCTGCAGGGAAGAAATATGTGCGCTGTCCCTGTAACTGTCTGCTCATCTGCAAAGTGACGTCCCAAAGGATCGCCTGTCCCAGGCCGTACTGGTGAGAGGAGTGTGTGTTTGTGTGTGTGTGTGTAGAAATGAGCCATCTAATCTAAAGGTTTATAGGAAATAGATTTTTTTTCTCGTCCCTGAACATAGATTAGAGCGTGTTGCAAGTGTTGTATGAGGAAAAAGAAGAAATGCTTCATTAACAGACACCATGCTTTACTTCAGTACTGTGTTAGAAAAGTACAATATAATTGGATATAATGGTGAATGATAACGGTAGTCTCTCAGGCCAGCCCACTCTGTCTCGAGAGACTATGGTTACAGTGTCTGTACCCTGTACAGGTGGCTCATTTGTACAGAGTACAGTTTCATCTTAACTTTCACATTTAAAATTCAATCAGCATTCAGCAATCAGCAAGTCAACAAGCCAATTAGTCAGTAACTGCCTTGCACAGTGCATTGTGTTAGTCCACCACGAAAGCTTTTCATGTGAGTGGCACACAGCAGGATAATGGTAATGGACATAGGTAAACAAAGTAGATGACGTTCCATTGAGTTTGAAATCAGTTGTCTGGCAACATTTTAGTTTTCCAGAGCATAGCGAAAACAAGGTTATTGACGAGATGATTTGCAAACTGCAACTTGTGACAAAGAAAAGTTTAAGGCCAAGAATCTTTGACAAAGCAAGGCCAAAGGATTCCCTTGCAGCAACGCTTCCAGCAAATCGACTGCCCAATTACTGTAGATGTTAAAAACATTTTGTGATTTTTATTGCAAAAGACACTAGACCAGGATTGGTCATTAAAAAGGCAAGTGTTTGACAGTGCAACAGACTGGGCTTGAGCCTAATATAATTGGTAAGATAAGACTTCTTGTTTATACCATACGCTAGAATACTTTGAAAAGACTTTGAAAAACACTAAAGTCTGTCACCCTCTCTCACATCTACCATACACTAGAAGACTTTGACAATACTAAAGTCTGACACCCTCTCAAATCTAAAGACAGCGTGTCATAAGTCACAGCGTTATTAATCATGGACTATTATGATTTTGCATAGAGCAGATGATGTAAGATTTCCTTTTGGAGGAAATGGCAATTCACTTAAACTTAGGCCTGGCACTGGTACGGTAAGAAGCGTTGCTCAGTGTGAAACCCTGTTCATTAGCTAAATTAATATGTGCCAGATAAAATTACTGCGAGGACATGGATGTGTGGTCAGGGATCACTGTGGATCTGTGCAGATATAAATTACAAATGGTCGCTGTTGGGCAGAAACCTTGTTTCTCCACATTTAAACTGTATTTTAACAAGACATTACAGTCCTTTTATACCAGCTTGCGCCTTGTGGAATAGCCAGCTTGCTGAGGTAGTTATTACCAGCTTTGCAAGCTGGTAATAATACCGGTATATACATTCACACTAGTCTGAGTTTTGACCAAATATGGTAAAAGATCAGGAGATTTTGGCATACTGGATGACGTCATTGGCTGACCATCTGTAGACCAGCTTTGCAAGCTGGTCAAAAAGTGGAGCTGATAATCAGTTTAAGAACATTTTTACTGTTGATAGTTTTTTTTTTTGTCTTTCTCCTTTTGTTCAAGTAAATCCATTGCCCTGTACTTTGTTGTACTAGGGTGTCCTGCCAGAATGGCCAATCTACAAGCTCACAACGCGTTGCATTGCAACTACCATAATATTAACCCATTTTACACCTGAGGCTGATTCCAAAAAATGTAAATAAAATGTTGCTATATATAGCAACAACAAAAATCACAGAGGCGTTACCGGCTTGAAAGGTAACACGGTATAGGTGTAACCAGTCTAAATGGGCAATGAAAAGTGAAGAAAAAGAGAAAAAAAAAAGAGATTGTTGAGAAGTGACTAAATAATAACGACATATAACGACATTGGATCCATTGAAATACAGGTTATTTCTCTTCCCATTTCCAAGTCATGGTATTAGACAAGATTCCCACCCATCAGCGACAATAGGTATATACACGCTTTACATGAACAAGATGCATTGAAGGTCTGTGCAGCAATAATTATCTCTGAGAAATGACTGAAATAGCTCTGTGACACTCTGGGACACTCAGTGAATATGCTTTGAGTGTGCTGGTGCAGGCAAAAGTCTATTGACAGTCCACTGGACTCTCCATCCATGTACTGTGTATTTATTTTCCCTGTCTTACCCATTTAGGCCTAGAATTATTGAATGCTTTAACTATTGAAAAATAGCAGATATACAAGCTCACGCTGCGAGCTTGCAGATCTGCTATTTTTGAAAAAGTCGTGAAAATGTGTGCAAATCTTTGACAATATGTATTTTCAAAGCGGAATGTTTGTAACTCAAATTTTGCTTCTGGGTGGTCCCTGGAACTAAATATTTTGAGATGGGGGTCCGTGGCCAAATAAATATCATTTTGGGGGTCCTTCACATGAAAAGGTTTGAGAACCACTGACATAGTAGTCTCTCATGAACAGACTAACTGAGCTCCAGTTAACCCTTCTTGTGCCTATCCCGAACAAGTTCGGGATATTTTCAATCCAATACAATATTTCTTTTGCTATTTTACATACCCTGAGCTGCTTGTAGAGATGTGGGTGGTCCTGGGTCGTCCTACGCTTTCCAACGAGTGATGCTAGATGGTCCGACGATTTATTCCATTGAAAATGGTTTAAAATAAAGTTTAGAGCCCCCCCAAAAAAACTCAATCTATACTGTCGGCGGCGCGACGTATTCCGGGGTGCCTATCCCGATCTAGTCCGGGATATTTAATAAAATGAATTAATTAATCGGAGGCCTCAACGAAGCCCCGGTCTAAATTTCCATCCATGGCCGGGGCCGAGACTCGGGCCGTAATCGGGCAACGCCGCTGCATCGCGCCGCCGAATCCAATACAAAGTCACATCTTTAGAGAGCATTTTCTCTGAATTGTGTTCCCAGACCAAAGACAAAGTTTTTTTGCGACTGAAATAGCTTTAGATCGGGCTTCTAAAAAATAAAGACGCTAATGGCTAAGTGTTAGCTAACTTCCTCCTCTCGTCATACATAACAGTGGCTGGAGTGAAATCCCAAGGCACTACGGGCAGTGTCAACGGAAGCTAGAGCGAAGGCCTATAGAGATATTTCTGGCACTCTAGCGGCACCTTGTGGCCCGGGGCACTCATTGGGTTAAGTGAAAAGGACCCTTTCTTTGACGATGGCTGGCCAGATTGCTGACATAGAAACATAGGTTTTTCAAAAAATCTTAGAAGGATTCAAAAGACACTTATAGAATCGGGTCAAAATTCAAATTTTCACGATTTTTCAAAAATAGCAGATCTACAAGCTTGCAGCGCGGCACTCGGTGCCGCGCTGTGAGCTTGTATATCTGCTATTTTTCAATAGTTAAAGCATAAAATAATGATACACTATAATGTGTACCCGTTCTAAAAGGGTTAAATACAGTAAACAGATTTTTAACTATGTTCATGTTATTGTACTTCATGTGGGAATTCTCACTAAAGACCAAAGATTTCCAATAATATTAAACGTTGACGAGAGTGCACCAAAACTCTAGCTAAACGCCCAGATTCTATTCAGACATTTGCGTTATTTTATAATTTATAGTGTGTATTGAAGTACACACAAAACACCTCATAAACACAGTGAGACATCATTAGAGTCATCTCTAATAATATTTTTAAAATATGGCTTTTTCGTGTTTTATTGATTTGCAAGGGATGACCAATGTCAACTATAAACAACAAAAGATATCCTCATTAGAACAAAATAAACAAGAATTGTATTTTATATCACTTCATAAGGGCATCCTTAATTTACCTATCAACGGAAATGATTTGTGACTACAATCTTTTTATATATATATTTCTTTTTACAAAAATGTATTATTTAAAAAACGAAAATTAGCATTTTGTGCCTCAGGCAGAGAATATGCGAGGAATCCTAACTAGCTCGAGTTTGTTTGTGGTCGAGCGTTGTCACTCTATTCACGCGATTGTTTTAAAGATCAAACATCTGTGGATTTAAACAGGGCTGGAGTGACAGCTGTCTATCTGCCGCATCACTGCAGGCCCTCCCGCGGTGCCTCTGTGCTTTTGTTCTGTCCATCTTCCAGCATCTCAGTGGCTTCCCCAAGTTCCCCCTGACAGAAACATTTTAGAGGATGCCAGCTGCAGTAGCGCGTGTGATAGCGTATCAACAGTGTGCCTGTTGTGTTTGGAAATGGAACCTTTGAAACGGAATCCAAAGGGGAAGCACGCACAATCGCACATCCCAACAAAAAACCTTTCAGGGAGCTGAACAACAATGCGTGCATTGGAGGAAAGGAAGGGAAGTTCGCACACTGTAGCTCCCTGTAAAAGGGGTCCGGGACCCCTAGGGGGTCCTCAGAGTTACAAGTGGGGGTCCTCCAAATCTTTGTGTGATAGAAACGTATTTTTTTCCTGAGAACTTTAGCTACAACGCCTCGCAGCGAGAGGCGTTGTGAGCTTGTAGATCTGCTATTTTAGGCAAAGGGGTTTGGTGTAGAGGGGAAAAAGAGCAGACTAAGTGCAGAGTGAAAGGTCAAGTTTATTAAGTATTGACGGTTCAAGTGGTTAAATATCTGAAAACACAAATTGAATCCAATTTGAATCCAAAATACACTGATGATTGTGCTGTCAAACGATGAAACTATATGGAA
The DNA here is from genome assembly GCF_963921795.1 of Nannobrachium achirus. NCBI lineage: Eukaryota > Metazoa > Chordata > Actinopteri > Myctophiformes > Myctophidae > Nannobrachium > Nannobrachium achirus. Next base: position 25,933,319 of record NC_137814.1, on the reverse strand, counting down.
TCTATGAACAGGTTGTGGGGGTCCCAGCTTCATCTCTCTCTCAACTAAGGGGTCTTTGGCCTGAAAACGTTGAAGACCACTGCAGTAGAGTTCAAACAACGTTTAAACCACTGGGTCTTCATCGTGTTACATCACATGAAGTGCCTACTTCATGTGATTGTATACCACACATGGGGACAGTCACAATTAGTGGCAGCTGTAGTAGTGATTAACCACCATCACACCCACCAGATCATGGAATGGAACTTTTCCACAGAAGGTTTAACACTATAACGCTATGCTTTAACCCAGTGATTCTCAACTTGTGGTGCTGGCTGGGGCCCTCTGGTGGACAAGCGCATAACTGCATTGTGAGCTTGTTGATCTGCTATTTTGTTTGTTATTTTGGAGAGAGAAAAAAAAAGAAAACGCTGTCTAATTACATGCTCAAAATAGGGACTTAAGGTTGAAAGTAGTTCAAGTTTGAGCTGCACATTGCCAATGATTTCAGTCATTTGGATTCCATAGAAGCCAGCGTGTCTTCTATGGAAGCATGTTGCACAGAGAAAATAGCCGATCTACAATGCTCATAGATATATGCTATTTTGGTTATAATTTTAAGATTAGGGCAGTTGATATCTGATATTTCACATAAAAGCAAAGGTTAAAGCCTCAGTCTGTGATTTCTTCACCTGGTTGGCAGTATGAAGAACAGCAGGAAAAATATGACTAAAACATCATCATTGTACATATTGTGTTGATTGTTTAGCAATCCGTGCTAGTGTCGGTGGGGTCTTCTTTCATAATGTTTCACAAATCGCACAATAGGACTCAAACATTTTCAGTCGTGAGATTTTATTTTGCTTTAATCCACGAGTACCCCAAGTGCATGCCAATGAAAGCGTAGCAACTGTTGAGGTGTCTCAGCCCACAACGTTTTGGCATCGCGAGACTCTAGATGTGCTTTTCTTTTTGTACCTTTGAATTCTTTTTAAGTGAAAGTGGTCAAGTGTGTCTGTGGATCGTATAAATATTTAAGCATTAACAAGGGCTTGTGACACCCGGCAGAGACGATGTACCTGCAAGCCAAGACATACTGACGTGTGTGTGTGTGTGTGTGTGTGTGTGTGTGTGTGTGTGTGTGTGTGTGTGTGTTCTTGTGTGTTCTTGTGTGTTTCTAGTAAGAGGATAATTAACCTGGGTCCAGTGCACCCAGGACCTGCCAGTCCTGACCCCCAGCCCGCCGGGGCCAGAGTATCCTGTGGACACTGCAGCAACACTTTCCTGGTAGGAAGCCTTTTCTCTCTCACCATGGAAACTCTTTTCTATCCTCATACTGTGCATTCACTCACTCGTTCCTTCCCACAATATGAGTCTGGGCTTTGGGCTATAGGCAGCTTGAAAAGTGGGCCTTGACAGACCTCTAACCAATCAGCGTAGCAATACATTTGACGTCACCACAGTGCAGCCAGTCGGAAGAACGGCAAACACATCTTTTTGGCCGATGAGCTCCGCTAGCGCATACTCCTGTTCCTTTTTTAATTGTTGTAATTGATTCCAACCTTCACCTATTGCTTATTTTATCGTTTCAGCGTTAACTGTTACACTTGTTGCATCGAGGGCCGCCATTCTTGTTTTGAAAATGCCACAGCATGTATTCTACGTCACCAACTACAACTACACACACCATCAGGGGAAGCTTTTCACTTGTTGTATGGACAGTAGTTGAAACGCAGTCACTGATTGGCCCCGATCATTTTCTGATTTCTCATACTTGGTGCCTCTATATATGCCGAACTCCAGACCGGATACTGGGGAAGGAATGAGTGAGTGAGCACAGTATCAGGGCTGGCTTGCCAGGCTAAAGGCCCATTCCCACTGGGCCAGATAACAGATTAAAAAAATCTCTTTCTCCAGATAGTTTTCCATTCAAAGTGGATGGTAGATACAGATAAAAAAAATGTCTACCACAGATATTTGCCACAGATACTTTTATCTGTGGCAAATACTTTTTTTATCTGTATCTACCATCCACTTTGAATGGAAAAATATCTGGAGAAAGAGATTTTTGTATCTGTTATCTGGCCCAGTGGGAATGGGCCTTAACTCTTTCCCTCTCCATGGAAACATTTTATGGCTCTGTGATGATCTCCTATTTTAAACATTCCATACAGCCAAAACCTTTGTGAACAAGACTCTGAACTGGAACACATTTCATTAGCAATCTAACCATTTTCGACATATACTGTAGGTCCCTTTTCCGCGTCAATACGTGTCTATTCACAGTACACCTTCCACTATGTATTGTAAGTCTTCTTTGATATGTTGATTTATGTGCCGCAGGGAACGCGGACATAAAAGTATAAATGGGTGATAAACGACATGCTGTAATTCCGTGCTTACTTTGTTGGAGGATTTGAGGCAAACACACTGCGAAGGCCCCCATGGATCGATCACTTCCTCTTCCATGTTGGACACGGACACACAGCGTCGAATAAAAATGGAAATCTACTGTTATTTATTTGTAGTGGTTCTCAAAAGAGACCACAGGGAGTCCTTGGGATGAGGTTCCTCCAGGGGGTCCCCAGGGATGAGGATCCTCCGGGGGGTCCCCAGCAAAATTTCACAATCATTTCAATCACTTTGACCATATTTTATTCTTTGACTATTCCAAAAATAAAAAAAAGTTCCAAAAAAAAAAAAAAGTTCTCAGTTGCCAAGACTGATTTCAGTAATTTGAATCCCATAGAAGCCATCATGTCTTCTATGAAAGCATGTCGCACACAGAAAATAGCAGATCGGCTATTTTTGGTCATTTTTGGTCGTTAGTTGTGTTAAGATTAAAGAGTATTAGAAGTCGTCACACACACTAGCAACAGAATACAAGAGTAGAAGCATCTTCCATAAACATAAGTAGTCTCAGAAATGTCTTGAAAGAACATTTTAAAGCAGTGGTGTCAGTTCAGCAAAAGCGAGGGTATGGCAAAGATGGGAGTCCTCATGGAAAATAGCCATTACATTTTGGATAACACGGTTCCATTGTGAAAATAGCAGATCGACATGCTCAAAACGCCTCGCAGTCTGAAAAAGGGAAAAAAAACAACCTTTGTCAGTTTTTTACACAGGTTTCTGAGGTTTCTTGGGCTGGATATGGCAGCCTTGGAATGGTTGTTCAAGTGCAGCTAAACTTGGCATGTTAGTAAACGTGCCACAATTAACAATAATGCATTGCACCTGTGCAGCTGACCTGTGGAACCTGGGAATATACCATTTTGTCAAGCTGGGGAGAATATAAGTGTAGAGAATATAATTATAATACCTTGTTAAAGTGACCATTATGTTAAATTCTGCATTTGTAGTTATTTTACTGTAATTTAACAACATAATAACCATCGCAGATAGACAAAGAGACATTCATGGATTTATATTTAACAGTAACTTTTATTTTCCCCCCTGGACCCAGGGTATGGCAGCTGCATACCCCTGCCATACCCAATTGACGCCCCTGTTTTAAAGCCTCGACCTGTGACTTCTTCCTACTGGTTGGTTCTAACGGCAGCAACATAAGTTTAGAGCGATAATACCTAAACATAGGGTGACCAGACGTCCCAGTTTTGCCGGGATTGTCCCATTTTCAACCTTCGTGTCCCGGGTCCCGACAAATATCTGTAAAACACTGACACTGATATGTCCCGGTTTTCAACATTCACTTCAAAATTGTCCACTGGTTTTCAGTGGTTGCAAAGACATGTATCATGTTCTGTTCATGTAAACATGCTCACCTACCAATCAGAAAACATGAACAAATGCACTGAATTCAAGTTAAAGCTGATCAGTCGTTCCTTGCCTGTATGCAACACCTACAGTACATGTGCTCGTGCATGAATGGCCGTGCACGTGCACGACAAACGTGCGCATTGATTCAAGGGTCTCGGTTTGAGGGGCTGAATATATGGTCAGATTGGTCACCCTACCTAAACATCATCATTGCACAAGATTTTATTTTAGATTTTATTTTGCTTTATTCCATGAGAGTGAGAAAGGCTTCAGAGAGGGGGTGGCGTGTGGATGTCGGCTCCCTGTATCTTCGTGATCAAATGACTTCCAGCTGTATCAAGCTCGCTCACCTCTCGTTGTTGTTGCCTTTTCTCCTTTCAGTGGACAGAGTTTACAGACAGGACGCTGGCCAGATGCCCACACTGCAGGAAAGTGTAAGTAGCAAATCCATTTGCTACAGTATACCACCGCTAAAGGCTGCTTTTGTTTTGTTGGTTTCTGCTTGGTTTTTGCCCGACAGCAAGGTTGTTCTGCAATCAAATATTTCCAGTGTCTGAGAGCTACCACTTCGATGTTGTCGGGTTGTATGTCCAAAACCGTACCTTTTTTATTATTATTATTTGAAACACATTTTAAAAGAGTGAAAATAGGCGATCTACAAGCTCACACCACGTCACGTTCACAACATGTTGTGACCTTGTAGATCGTCTATTTTCGTTGCTTTTGCGTGACACTCTTGCATGATGAAGTTACGCAGGACATTAATGTACGCAAAAACAGAAAAAAAATATGGAGATACAAAGTTTTCTGCCCGACAGCAACGGCTTTCAAGCTCTGGTGCAGGCTCTGCGTATCCACATTACAACCAACCAGGTCACGATCGTGACATTTCATACAAATGATTGTGACTAATGACTTTTATTGTGTTTTCTGGCATTAGAACACAGGATCAGATAAATAATAATTAATTCTGCACAATGCCTTTTAGGCTTTGTGTCAAACAAAACTTGCACACAAAGCGTACAAAATGAATAAAGCCTGGTGCTGAAATATGCATAAAACATTAAATAAATAATGATAGCTAAAATTAACTCATTTGCTGCCCCCTCCCGAGTTTCCAGAGTTATTCCCGTACTCCTAGCTGCAACGCCCAAGTTTCCAGAGTTTTGTGCCTTCTTTTTTTTTTTTTTTTTTTTTTTTGACCTCCTTCTATCTACTAGGCATGATCGATTATGATTACTGCCGATTATGTGAAATGATTCAGATTAGCTCAAGTAATTGCAATTGATTGATTGAATACTTTATTAACAGTTTGCAAATAAAAGCACAGTACAATACACGGTCCGCTAATAGGATTTTAAACACAAGAAAGCCCTTGGCTTGTTTCCATTGGGCTCCTTTGTACTTAATTCATTGAATTAAGTAATAATTTAATTAAGTAATATACTTGTGGATACTCGGGTGGTGCAGCGGTAAAGTAGAGCTGGCCACCGCAGAGGGGTCTGGGGGTTCCAATCCAGCTTTGTGGAGCGTACTACACATACCCCTACGGGCTGATTCAAAAGACACTTATAGAATCGGGTAAAAATTCAAATTTTCACAATTTTTCAAAAATAGCAGATCTACAAGCTCGCAGCGCGGCACTCGGTGCCGCGCTGTGAGCTTGTATCTCTGCTATTTTCCTACCCCTTGTGACGCCCCTATTTTTTGGACCACACACAGAAATGAGTCAATAAGCCCTTTTGCAAATCCCGCCCCATTCTGCCCTGTTACTATGATAGGACATTTGACCCTGGGCAGATTGTTTTTATAGTGGCAGTGAATGGGATTTTTTTTCCCCTTCATAGCCTCATTACAGCTATATAAAGTACCAAAGGAAAAACATCTAGGTGATATTAATAAAAAGGGAAGACAAAGGTACAGTAGTTACATTGCAAAACAGGGGGTTTACCCGAAAATATATGTTTTAATTTGTTTAATCCCAGTGGGACAGAATCCTCTTTGCAGATTCTTTTATAGTGGTAGTGGATGGGATTTTTTTTCCCTTCATAGCCTCATTACAGCTATATAAAGTACCACAAAAAACACATCTACGTGATATTAATAAAAAGGGAAGAAAAAGGTACAGTAATTACATAGCAAAACAGTAGTTTTCCCCCCGAAAATAAATGTTTTAATTAGTTTAATCCTCTGGATCAGAAAGAGAATAGACCGCGCATTGCATCCTGGGTAGGAAGAGGACAGAACTATAATCCTAACCTCACATAATAGGCTGGCTTTTCGTAATTCTGCCCATTTAAAATATATGTACCCAATCGTGACTCTTAGACCATTGATATGGTCCATGTGAACTAGTTTGTTGAAGCTTATTCATTATGATGAGCGAGATCACGGCCGAGATCGCGGCCGTACCGGGCGATCGCCGTGTCGCGCACTGCGGACAGTTTTGAAAGCCACATTTAACATTCTCCACTGACTGAATAATTGTGTGGAATTGTTGTGGATCCACACTCGCTGTGCGTCCTCAACCAACATGCACACACACCCGCTAGGTATATCCCGCTCCCGCTAATGTAAATTGAACTCGTTCAGTACTAGATAGGCTACGCTTTCTTTTTTATCACACATTTGTTTTCTTCTAAAGGCCAACAGGCAGTTCACATTCCTTTCCAGTCTGGTTGTACAGAGTTAGACGGTAAGGAAACCTGAAGGAGAGCTGAAGAAAACACACAGGAAAAAAAGACTATAGGCTCGGGGATGGATTCAGTTTACAATTTACGCATTTAGCTGAAGCTCTTATCCAGAGTGACTTACGAATGGTGCGAGATCAAGTAAACGCATGAACCCCCCTAGTCAACAAAACGACAGGGCTAAATTGTCCCCTTAACTCTCAAATACCTGGAACGCGCCCGAGTCGCGTTAGATTTGAACCACTTTAACCATTATTTTTATGCTTTAACTATTGAAAAATAGCAGATATACAAGCTCACAGCGCGGCACCGAGTGCCACGCTGCGAGCTTGTAGATCTGCTATTTTTTTTAAAGTCGTGAAAATGTGTGCAAATCTTTGAATACATGTATTTTCAAAGCGAACGTTTGAACTCAAATTTTGCTTCTGGGTGGTCCCTGGACCTAAATATTTTGAGATGGGGGTCCGTGGCCAAATAAATATCATTTGGGGGTCCTTCACATGAAAAGTTTTGAGAACCACTGACATAGTAGTCTCTCAAGAACAGACTAACTGAGCTCCAGTTAAGTGAAAAGGACCTTTTCTTTGACGATGGCTGGCCAGATTGCTGACACAGAAACATAGGTTTTTCAAAAAACCTTAGAAAGATTCAAAAGACACTTATAGAATCGGGTCAAAATTCTAATTTTCACAATATTTCTAAAATAGCAGATCTGCAAGCTCGCAGCGCGGCACTCGGTGCCGCGCTGTGAGCTTGTATATCTGCTATTTTTCAATAGTTAAAGCATAAAATAATGATACACTATAATGTGTACCCGTTCTGAATGGGTTAATAGAGTGCGCAGAAAAAACAATTTAGTGCTACAACAAACTTGAACAAAGAAACTAGGACACCAGAGAAACGTTACACCTATCTTCTTCTTGAAATTGCATGGTAAATATGTGGACAGACACAATATGTCTGTCTGAATAACATAAATTTTTCAGTTTCTTTCCCGCTTTCATTTATTTATAGTGCAACCTCACCTCAAGGGGGTACACTGTACACTTCAAAACAAATCATACTGTACAGCAAAGAATACACAGTGTAAAAGTGCCTGTGTAGTGTGTACTTGTGATCAAACAATCAATATTCAGTGCAAACTGTAAAATAGGCAAATCACAAAAGATTTACAACAAAGTATTTGGAACCACAAGGTAAGAAGAGATGGTCACAATAATACAATTACTAAAGCTTGGGGGCAGGGGCGTCACAACAAATTCTGGGCCCTGCCCCTGGGTACAAGGATTCATTGCGGGCCCCCCATGAATATTAACTATTGAAAAATAGCAGATATACAAGCTCACAGCGCGGCACCGAGTGCCGCGCTGCGAGCTTGCATATCTGCTATTTTTGAAAAATCTTGAAAATGCGTGCAAGAAACCTATGTCAAGGACCCCCAAGATGATATGTATTTGGCCACGGACCCCCATCTCAAAATATTTAGTTCCAGGGACCCCCCAGAAGCAAAATTTGAGTTAAAAATGTTTGCTTAAAAAATACATATTATTCAAAGATTTTCACACATTTTCACAACTTTTCAAAAATAGCAGATCTACAAGCTCGCAGCGCGGCACTCAGTGCCGCGCTGTGAGCTTGTATATCTGCTATTTTTCAATAGATAAAGTTATTAGGGCCCCTCCACCTTGGGCCCCAGTAACTCAGTCCCACTTTCCTACCCCTTGTGACGCCCCTGCTTGGGGGAACAGTAACGTTGTAACTGTGAGGTAACCCACACCTTGGGCGCTGTCAGGTTAACCCATTCTGGACGGGTACACATTAAAGTGTATTACCCCCTCAGGCCGGGAACACTTTTTTGTGTATTACAGTATGTGCAGTATGTAGTACAGTAATTTTTGAAGACATATATTTAAGTTTTTCAGATTTTTATCTATGAAAGCCAAAGGCGTAAGCTATTAAATATTTTGGGAATTTTGTTTCTAACTGCTACAGAGGCTGAGTAATAAGTTTTCCAGAAAAACAGTGGGTAATTTTCAAATCGGACTTAGGTCTTTATTAAGGCTTTATTCAAATCAGACTTAGGCCTTAATACAGTAGCTAATAAACCTGAAACTCAAATTGTATTTGATAATTGAGGGGGCTCCCAATATGTAAAGGAGATGCATTAATGCTTGCATCCAGGTGCAGGATAAACCAGTAAGACTCCCTAATCGGGAGATAAGCGACCGTAGGTCACTTATCTCCACAAATAGGGCAAAAATGTGTTTTGCCAAAATCTTGCATCCAGGTGCAGGATAAACAATAATCATCAGTAAAAAAGAAACGCACTCTGGTATCTCAATGTTATCGTATTCATAGGTTGATTCTTGTCCAAATATCAAAATTAATATACTTTATTACAGTCATGTGAGACTAAGCCAGTAACAGTGTTCCCTGCAATCCGGTTGATAATGTTTTTATTTTTATTTTCTCTGCTTCATAACATCATGATGTAGTTTAATCCCTGGGGATTGTGCTCTACTATTTCGAAGCAAAGGATTTTCTTTGACTTATGCTATGGATCACATTCCTTCTTCATTAGCATTAGCTCCCTCGTGGATCGATCGCATCACGATAAGCTGCTTTTGGCATTTAGTAGGACTTTACTCTGTCACACAGCTTGTTTTCTAATCGGGTTTGTTTTGGTGGGTTGTGAGGGATCATTTTTGCATAGTTCATATAATACAATCTAAGAACTAGTCTCTAAAGGAGCTTCACAGTACCTTTTTCCTGGCTCTGTCTTTGCCCTTCAGTATTCCATATCCCTGAGGTTCTAAACCTTTTCTGGATCAGGGCCCACTTGAGTTCACGGCTCGGGCCCACCCATCTGACACAAAGTTCCTTTTCATCTGTATCTCAATGAAACAAACGTTTTCAAAGTTATAAAGAAAAAAATACCATTACATTTTATTTGACATGAATTGTTTTGACCCATTTAGACCTGGAATGCATATCCCTGTCACTCTAGATTTTAACCACTTTAACCATTATTTTATGCTTTAACTATTAAAAGAACAGCAGCCGCACTGCGAGCTTGTAGATCTACTATAAAAAAAAAAATAGCTGATATACAAGCTCACAGTGCGACACCGAGTGCCACGCTGCGAGCTTGTAGATATTTTTGAAAAATCGTGGAAATTGGTGCAAATCTTTGAATGTATATATTTTCTAAAGCAAACAAAAAATAAATCAGGTCCACGGTCAAATAGATATAATTCTAGGGGGTCCTTGACATGAAAAGGTTGAGCACCACTGAAGTTGTTCAGAAAACCATTAGGAATTAGAAGAATCTTTTAGGTATTTTTAAGGTCTTATATTATATTATCATTATAAAATCCTAATGTTTGTGGGCCCCGGCCCACAGGTTGAGAACCACTGCCATATTCATGCAAAACAAGACCCCCCACAATAAAGCTTGGCGTGGGAAAAGGGCCACATTGTGTTTTAAATCCCTGGTCACGCCAACAAACTGTTTTTATATTGAGTTTCATCGCTTGTTATTTCACAACAATTCCTCTCACTGTTTGTCACACAGTTCTTCCATTGGTCAGAGGTATCCACGGAGGCGGAGCGTGTGGTGTTTTCTACTATGTTTGCTATTCAGCATCTCGACCGCCGGGCTGATGGTGAGTGATCAGGATTCACCTTCATCTCTATTGCTTTTGGTTCTTGCACAGTGATAAAACATGAATAAAGAAATATATCGTTGCTATCGGGCAGAAACTTGATCATACTACAGAGTCAGACAAAAGCATCAAAAGTAGCAGATCCACAAGTTCTGAGCTTGTCAATCTACTTTTGCTGTTTGAATCCTGAAAAGTAACAGTTTTGGACATAACAAGGTTTCCACCCGACAGAGAGAGACGATATATAATATCGTTGCTGTCCGGCTGAAACCTCCATATTTTATACTTTGTTTATGTTTTTCTTCCACTGTAAATCAATGCCTTACTTGTCATACAAAAGAAGATACATTTGCAGATCTGGTCTAACAGTATTAGACATTATGAAGTTTCCACCTGACATCTATTAGTCTGAAGGTTTTGTCCTGTTTCAACTGCCACTATGTCAGTGTAAAACCGGCTCCAAGCATGCACCACACACACACTACCGCAGATGGCCAGCTGATGGCGCTGTTCTGCATCTTGCACAAGAGGAAACAACAAATGTTTTTATTCTTTCTACAGGAGCTATTACAAAAAGGTCTGTAATGACTTTATTTCACCAGAAGTGTGTGTGTGTGTGTGTGTGTGTGTGTGTGTGTGTGTGTGTGTGTGTGTGTGTGTGTGTGTGTGTGTGTGTGTGTGTGTGTGTGTGTGTGTGTGTGTGTGTGTGTGTGTGTGTGTGTGTGTGTGTGTGTGTGTGTGTGTGTGTGTGTGTGTGTGTCACCCACACACTCTCTATCTTTCTGTCTCTCGGATGTGTGCTGTCCAAGTCATTTTTCCAGTTGGCACATATCTACTTTCAGGTGATATTATGTGAGTGAAATACTCACACTGTAGAGCTTGTTGTTCACTTCCACCCATGCTGTGACTTGCTGAATAGCCAAACGGAGAGCTCTCTCTCCCTCCCTGATGAGCTCTGCCGCTGATTCAGCACGTTATTTAGGCAGGTGATCAGACCCCACTAATGGCTGACTACCGGCAAGAACTACAAAGAATTGTCGCCCGGCACAGATGCTGCTCAATGGTCCGATTGCCCAAAATAAACCTTAGTTTGTACTTGTAGAGGAGTCGACATGACGCCTTTAGACCACCCGATGTGGTTAAAATGTGTGAAGATGTTATGTCTGTGTGTTTTCAATTTCTCTCTTGCAAACGGGCAAAACAAATTGGACTCCTGAAGTGTCACTCATGTACAGTATCACATCATGTACCATAGCTGAGTGGTTAGTGAGCCTGCCTGGGAAGCCAGAGGCCCAGCTTTATCCCAGGTTTGATTCCAGGCCAGGCCATGTGCGTCCCTGAGCAAGACTCTTAATGCCTAATTGCTCCCTGAGCGTCGCAGAATGGCTTCTCATTGCTCCTAGTAGTTACAGGATGGGTAAATGCAGAGGACAGATTTCACGTCTTCAAAATAAACACCCCAAGGAGTGGGGACTGGGGACCAATAGTCCAGTAAAAATAAGGCTGAGGTTGGACAAAAAATTATTATTTCGTTTTTCAACTGATTCTGACAGGAAATTAGGTCTACTAGCCAGGATAAAAAGATCTACCATGATCTGCTCACTGCGGAACTTCTTGTGTCATTTTGCAGCTATTGTCTTAGTTATATAAGTATTGTTGTAGTGTAGCAGTTTGTATTAATAATAGTGTAGTTGTAGTGTAGCAGTTTTTATTAATAATAGTGTAGTAAGTGTTTAAAGAGATGTCTATTTCCATTTGCCAAAGGAGACAGACGGGTTGTGAGAGAAGGCTTTGGTGAGGCAGGGACCAGTGGGGCAGGCAGGAACAAAGTCAAAGCCAGAATGTTTAAAAAACAATAATAATTATTTTGTAGGGTATAGGCCTGTCACCAGTCGGGAGTCTGTCTTTGTCAATCTTTTAAAACAAGAAGAAAAACTGAAAACATAAACAGGGTATCGTCTCTGTCGGGCAAAAACCTCTTATAAGTGTCTCCATATTCTAACTTTGTGTGTTTTTTCGTAAATGATTGCCCTAATTGATACAGCGGCACACAAACGCATCCATGAAACGCAGTGTGCCTCAAGCTTGTGGATCTACTACTTTTGCTACTGTTTTTGAATTTTAATATATGTATGTATATTTAGTAGGGTATAGGCCAGTGGCATTCATCTTTTTATTTTTTTAAGGAGAATGAATCTGTACAGGTAAGATATCACAAAACTCCCAAGGGAGCGATATATAAAACACAAGCTGCCAACAGCTCTGAGGCTGCTCTGGTGGTTTCTATACCTGGTGGAGCAGACCTCTCCCCGGGGTGTTATGCACTGTGTTTGCCTTGTTTCTCTTTAACCCAGTCCTCTCTAAAAAAAAAACACAAAGCTACTGTAGCTTAACAGTGCATTATTTTCCAGGCACTCGTGCCGGTTATCCGGAATGGCGTCGCATTTGTGCAACAACAGTAGTAGTATGATATAAACGCCCCTAACATCACAAGCATCCGGCACAAAGAATTACTACTAGCAGGGACCCCACAACAATGTGTTATATCACACCTGTCACTTCTCCTAGATTGACTGCTGCCATAAATCATTGTGATGCTTTGAACCGCAAACGGTAAAAAGAAGGGGAAAAAAAAGTTGTACAGTATAAAAAAGTTTTTTATATTCAAAAGAATTACGAGCAACAGTGTTTGACAGAAGTGTGGGGGCGTGCATAGCTTTGGAAACTCTGCCCAGGCATCCAGCCAGTAAGACACTAAGTGCTGGCAAGCCTTTATAGGAGACGGCACTAAAAGAAATTAAGAAGCAGTGATTTTTCATTTAAATTAATTTAATAGTTTTCATCATACGGGAACCGTAACGTTCTTCTGTGTGTGTGACATGATGCCCCCTCTCCATGCTCTGCACGGCAAGATGCCAATTAAAGTCTTGTGCCACTTTCATTAGCCAAAAGTAGCAGATCTACAAGCTCAACGTGTCGCACCTCTAGGCCTTGTGAGCTTGTCGACCGGCTATTTTCGACGGGCGTCAAACTGATCGTACGACAAAATATAAATCACACTGTAGAGTATGCCCCTCAGTGACTCATCAAAACCTCAGTGCATTTACTGGAAGGTTGGAACGAGACTGCAGAAAAAAAAGAAAAGACGTTTTCGGCATAACATTTCCACAAGCATATTTGTTTATGAATATTTTACGGCCAATATCAATGTGTTTGCATTAGCTTGTGGCTAGGTACAAGTGTTGCCGCCCCCACCACCTTCAGTTGCTCCATGATAAACAGCATCTGCCAGCCCGTTCTCTTGGCGGTGACAAGCTGTTCAGATGAAGTGGAATGACGTACGTGCCTTGTGAACAGGACAGACTCCACCCGACCTCTTAAAACATTTTTTTATTATTGAGCTCTGTGTGATCTGTGTGATTATTAATCGCTCGAAAGTTAAAGGCAAGGTAAAATGTTTTCTGTACGTATTAATTACAGTATGAACATGTTTAACTATTTTCAAAACATAGCCGATCTCCGTCCTCACAACGCTTCGTGCTGCTGTGTGTTGTGAGGTTGTAGATTATAAAATAAACAGGGCTTAAAAACATTTAATGGTGCATTTATATAACAGCCTTTCTCCACTTGGGAGGAATTCATTCTACTATTATGCTACCAAAATGTAGAATGCCTTACCAACAGCCATCAGAAAGTGTGACTCCTTACCCTCCTTCAAAACCGTCATAAAAGAGCACCTGTCTGCAATTTTCAACTGGACCTAGACAAGTCTTCTAGCTTGCAAAAAAGAAAATTAATAAATACCACTAAGACAGGGTGAAGTCGGGCCAATTCTTGGCCATCTGGCCAATGATGTATATTGGACCAGTTACCCATATATGGAGACCCCGCAGGTACCCATATATGGATGTACTGTATATGGAGATATGCTGTGAGAGCCCAAACATGCTTACTCAGTTATTCGTTATGTGAAAGTTCTATGACGTCTATGACATCTGACATCATAGCCTTTTATGTCCATACATGGAGATCCCTGTCTGTAGAACCAGCCACACAGAAATGGGCTGTCTTGGCCTAGCCTGGGACCAGCCTATATACAATGCAGCTAACTAGTAACTGCGTATAGATTCCCTCCTTGTTTTAACATGGCTGGGATGTTCTAGCTGAGCTAGGCTAGTCTTGGCCATCTGTCTTGGCCTTAAATAGATTCTGTTAGTGTTGTATATGGCCGATGTGGCCTCCATATATGGGCATTCCCTTATAAAGTCCTGTTAGATATGGGCTTAATACTGATGACATCAGGGAACTCCATATATGGGCATACAAGGGATTCTGTTAGTGTGACATCACAGTGAAGCCAAATGTGTGCACATTTTTCAATACTAGAAGCTGGCGTCTAGTCGGCGACCTGGCCAACTCGGGAACGATGTAAATAGGGAATGAATGCCCCGCCCTTTAATGCAAACCCCATTATACCTGTTGTCATAGGACCCGTTTTGACCATCTGTTTGCCTGTGTCCATTTATGCCCATATATGGAGATATCTGTATCTATCTGTCGGCGTCCATTTTATGTCCATATATGGAGATCACTGCAGATATAGTTCTGGGTCCATTTTATGCCCATATATGCCCATATATGGAGATATCTGTCTATTTGCGTCCATTTTATGCCCATATATGGAGATCTCTGTATCTGTCTGTCTGTGTCCCTTTATGCCCGTATATGGAGATCTTTGTGATTCTGCGTCCATTTTATGCCCATATATGCCATATATGGAGATATCTGTTAATCTGCGTCCATTTTATGCCCATATATGAGATCTCTGTTGCTTTTTGTTTGTTTCTTCTTTAAGCAGAATACGCAGCCTGCTTAAATCTGCATCATTCAAGTCATCCTCCCAGTCCCACGCTTTGTTGCTTGTCTTATGTTTGTCTTTGTCTCTTTTATTTTCTTTTTCTTTTTTGGAGCAGACCCCATGAATGCCCCACCCTTTAATGCAAACCCCAATATACCTGTTGTCATAGGACCCGTTTTGACCATCTGTTTGCCTTTGTCCCCTTATGCCCATATATGGAGATCTCTGCACACACAGTACCGGTTGCGGAAAACTCTGATGACAGACATCAGCTCCGCATACTGGCATTCATTTTATTCCCATATATGGAGAACGCGCGTGCCGGTGGGACGAACGGTTCTCGAGATACGCGGATTACATACATACACACTCGCAGAGATTTTTTGTTGACTCATGTGGCGTACGTGATGTCAGAGCCTTTTATGAAGTGATGTCACAATGAGTCAGCGCTTGCGCCGGTTTCCTCCGAAACACCTGATGTCAACAATCAGCTCCGCATATGGTGATTCCGAACATTTCGCGCCGGTTCGGAAAAACCGCGCGTCGGGTCGGGTCGAGGCCGGGCACGGCACTCCGCGCCGCGGCGGGGAATGTGCGTGCCGAATCTGAAGCCGGTGGGACGAACGGTTCTTGAGATAGGCGGATTACATACACGCACGCAGACAGACAGACAGACAGAGATTTGTCGCATTTATAGATAGATATATTTTTCAAAGCAGACTTTTGTAACTCAAATCTCTGCTTCTGGGGGGTCCCTGGAACAACATATTTTGAGATGGGGGGGTCTGCGCCCAAATAAATGTCATTTTGGGGGTCCTTGACATGAAAAAGTTTGAGAACCACTGATTTAGAGGAAGGATTTAGAAGTCGGGTCAAAGATATTCAAAGACTTGCACACACATTTTCACGATTTTTCAAAAATAGCAGATCTACAAGCTCACAGCGCGGCACTCAGTGCCGCGCTGTGAGCTTGTATATCTGCTATTTTTCAATAGTTAAAGCACAAAATAACGGTTGAAGTGGTTCAAATCTAACGCGACTCAGGCACGTTCCCGAGGGTTAAATATTGATTGAATATTGGAACTCTCTGAGTCGCCTCCTCGAATCTGAAGACGGAACACGAACCCATCTTGTGGTGGAATGATCTTATGGTCTTATCCCTGACGGTACAAAATGTAGCTCATGTTACAACCGCCAAATAACCACCTGACTGATGCTCTTCTGAGACCAGATTGGATCAGTCAGAGTCAGATTTCCTCCCGGAATGTATTATTCACTTCAAAAGTTATATGGAGAAAAAAAGAAAGGACCCTATTTTCTGTGCTAAAAAAAAGATGCTTTAAACGTCATTAAAGCTAAATTCTGAGGCATCGTAAGCCCTTTTTAAGTATTCTAATCCACTGGTTCTCAACCTTTTCAGGCCACAACCCCCAAAATAATCATATTTTAAGAAACGTGCAGATACCCTCTACAGTTAAACTTTATGTTGGTTTGTTTACTGTTGAGTGAGAAAAAAATGTTTCACATTAAGCTATTCATCTGGGGATCCCCCAAAATAATTTGGGGATCCACCTGGGGGTCCCGACCCACAGGTTGAGAACCACTGTTCTAATCTATACATGATTAGCGTGTGTGTAACTGTATGTGTAGTGGCACTATTTTGTAACACGGCGATGACATACAAATGACGCGTACTGGAATACAGTATATGACATTTTATTATGAAATGTTAATTAAGCCGTTATGGCTTTATTAGCCATTATTAGCGATACAGTCACTTCAGAATTAGCTCCCTTGACTATTTGCATAATTGATGCTTTATAGTGTGGTCCATCAGGCTCTGGTTTTGAGTGCCTTGTAATGAGCACATTGTGGCCATAATGGAACATAGAAAAATACAAGGCCCACATCATCAACATATTATATATGCCATATTAATATCACCATTGTACACAGTACAAGCCTCATGAAATTATCCATTTGTATCTCAGTATATAATTGGAACCAAATGGGCCCTTACGTGTCCATTTGGTTAAAGTTATCTACTCTTGAGGTCAATTTGATCAACGGCAATCTGAGCTATTTGTTCACAGAGCATGTACTGTATCTCTCAAGGCCCTTCCATACTTCGACCGAAACCGCCGTTTTCGGTCAAAAGGTCCTTTTCTACAATAACATTATATCCCTCGGGACTTCTGAAAAGCATTGGACCGAACGGGAGTTCGGAAATTTGCACGTCGGAAAACACAACTCACCGAACATTTCGGTCGAAGTATGGAGAGGCCTTTAGTCTGGCCAAGAGTAGTTTTAACAGAACAGTATCTTGGACCCGAATGCTACCGACAGATTTCTGAGATCTTAGCGAATCTTCGTTTCCTCAGTCTTTTTGAGCAGTGAACCACATGTTCAGAGGGGAGGGCGGCCGCAAAGGGAAGCTGAGTGAGTAGGTAACCAGGTCAGCCCTCGGCTCAGCCCAGCTATGTGTCGGAATTGCCCTTGAGCAAGACTCTCCCTTGAGCAAGTCTCTCCACCAAACAGACTACTTCCAACGGTTTCAAACTGCTATTCAGTTATAGTCTGCTGGCATCAGTTGGCAAACTTGGCATTTAAAAGTCGGGCGATGGAACATTGCATTCAAGATGACACCTCAGCAGCCTGCAACGCTAGCCTGGCAGTGTTGCCAGGTCTGCTAATTATAAGCAACTTTGGGCTTCATTGTGAAGAGAAGAGATGCCTTAACAGCTCCTCTTCTACTGAGCGCGCACCAAAAAAAGCCATCTGAGCAAGCCATCAGCTGGCCGAAAGCAGAAAAAGTAACCACCCCGTACCCCCCCTCTCCCCCCTCCCACCAGAGACCATGTTCTGACCTGCATCTGTTCTCCTCCCCTTGCAGGCCGGGACGTGGCTGCAGGCCCAGAGCTACCCGGGCATCTACGCCTCCTGGGCAGTGCTGCTCCTCCTGGTTCTGGTCACGCTGGGCCGGGCCTTCTACTGGGCCTGCATGAGAGTCAGCCAGCCCCTGCAGAGCTTCACATAAACCCTGCCTACCGCCCGCCACCCGCATCGCCTGTCCCCCCACCCCACCCCAGCCCAGGAGGAGTGAGGCCTTTAAAATGAAGAAGCAGAATATTTATTTAAATCCAAACTGGGAAAGAAGTAAAAAGAAAAAAAAGGTTCTCCCCTTTCCTTGTTCTACCTTTTACATTTTAGTCAATGTTCTAAATGTGATTCTTGAAAACTGGACGGCTACCAAAAGAAGGCGTGGTCTGCTACTGCTCCATATCTATCGATGATTGTGATGATGATGATGACGATGCGTATAGCCAATATGTATATCTATATTATTCTAATAATGTGGCCAGTGTGGATTTTAATTTTAACATTTAATTTAACACGTCTCAACGTCTTTAACCTCCCTCCCCTGTACCTACACTGTTTTTAAATGGTCACTTTAGTCCGTGGCACATGATCAATTGCACCAAAGCCACTTCTTGAGACAAGGGCTGAGTTGTGTGTCTGCAACGCTTTTCCCAATCCCTTGTCTTACGAGAATAGCGGCGCCTTTTTTTCCTCTATCCTCCTAATTTGTCATTTTGATTTAGCATCTGGGCATTTATAACGTTATCGATTTAATCGGTGGAGATGAAGGCGGTTTAATGGTGGTAAATTACAGTAATGAAGTCAGACGATGGTAATTGATCATTGCCGTTATGCTAGCCTTGCCTCTGAGCAGAGATCAAGTGCTGCTTGAGTGGCTGTGTCTGCATTGCAATATGAAGCCAGCCATTTTAAGAAGCTAAACTTCTGTTTTAAAAACGCACTGTTTATCATGTGGAATTGTACCCCTGGGACTGACTTTGATCCAAAGCAGCTTGGAAGCCTTAAAAGAAATAAGGAAAAAAAAGAAGTTGTGAGAGAAGGATGCAACGATTCATATACACATGCACACGCGCAAGCACGCACGCTCGCACTCACGCACGCACACACGCATGCACGCACACACACACACACACACACACACACACACACACACACACACACACACACACACACACACACACACACACACACACACAGCACAGGCACAAAACTGAGCATTTTTATTTGGAGTTGTGAAGGCTTGTTTAGGCATTAGTTTGTCAGAAGAACCGCCAGCTTAATCGCCACTGAAAATAAGGACTGTGTACATCCTCCCTGTCCTTGTGGATTCACTTCAGTACACAAGTGAAATACACAGAAGATGTTCAGCATTGTTGTGGCTCAACAGTAGTGTGCACGCATGGTACTGGCTGAACGAGGAGGGGCATTGCATTAACCACTTGAACCCCATTTTCAAACTCAAAGTACAGTTGTAACTCAAGTCCAGTTCTCAGAAGACTAGAGGGTTTTTAGTGGTTAACAACACTGCCAGGCTTGGCCCACCCACTGATGGCATCTTGAACATGTCGATGTTGCTCTGCATCTTAGCATCCATCAAATAGCTTTTAGACTGACAGATTATTTGAGCTCTGGCTACCAGCCTTTTTGACATACACAGTCCCTTGTCAATCTTAATTTGTTGGCTCATTCCTCCAAACCTTTTTTTCTTCTTTTCCTTCCTGTCAATTGAGTTTTTTCCACTATTCACGAACAAGTGCTATTGAAGTCTGACGACCTTAAACATCTGGAAATTACATAAAATGTAACACACTTCAGCAAAATGCCGGTCATAATGTTGCTGTTCTCAATTAGATTACATCAGTTAGGTCCATTTGTGTCATAGGCCCATAATCCTCTTCCCTAGTCGCATGCATATACAGTACATGCATGAGACTTACTTACACCTAAATTGCAAAATCGAATGAGAATCTAATGCTTTTAATCTAATGTTTGAAAAGGCGTCAGACTTGAATAACAGTCACGTATAAGCCAATATATCCCAATAACAGAAAGATATATATTTGTTATATTGTTGCTGTCAGGCATTTAGGTTGAATTAATGTCTGCTTGATCATACTGCAAAAGCATCAAAAGTAACTGATCCACAAGTTTGAAAAGCGTCAGGTTTTGACCGTGAGTGACAAAGGACCCACATGTCAAAAAGGTTGATATGGCCTTAGAAGACTGAGGCTGACTGGCTAGCTGTGCACATAAGTGGTTATGCTCGTTCTTGCTTTTATGTTTTTTACTAGTAGTTGCCTATAGACGGGTGGATTTTTCCCCTTGGCTTGGCTTGTGGAACACTTGTCATGCTAAGCGAGCACCACCCACCCTTTGCTAGTGCTTGGTCCATATCAAGCACACCTCATCTCCCAAAGGTAGAAATGAATTTACATACACTACGTCTATGCTCCTGATTGTGGTAACGGCTCCTTTTGTTACAGGTATATATATTTTTGTTTGATTTGTAAATACATTTGTTGATGTAAATGAAATTGACTATAAATGAATTATGTTGCACGCCCGTGTGCTTTAACACTACGTGATTTTGTTTCTGTTTTTATTTGTTTCTCTTAAGAGGGTTATTATTTTTTTTTACAGCCACTTCCACTTGTTACATATTTAATGATTTTGTTATCGACTAATCTAATAAACCACGTGGGTCCAGAACCACATCTGACTACACCACACACACACACACACACACACACACACACACACACACACACACACACACACACACACTATTTATGCAGATTCACACTCCTCATAATGACCATGAACCACATTCCAGGATAATATCTCACCCTTTGACTGACACACGCACGCACACACACACACACACACACACACACACACACACACATACATAGTGTACACTACAGAGACACACATAGTGTACAGAGACACACAGCACCTTACAGCGAGCTATACAGTAGTGCACACACACACACACACACAGCTAACGGAAATGAGTTTACCCAGCTTGACTGAACTGAGGTGGCTGGCACTGGCAGATGAAGGCGGTGATTCTTTTGGAAGTATATACCATGTTATTTGTTCTGTATGTATGCCTCAAAACATGTCCCATTGTCATGAGTCATTTCAGCCTTCTTAAAAGCTGCAACCCATAACTTAGTTTTTTAGTGAATTAAAGTGTATTTCTGACCAATCTGTATGGTAGGGGGAGTCCCCAGTTAAATGAGTATCGCATCATCAGTTTGAGCACGTCTAACTAACCCCTATATACATGGGTTATTTGAAAATGGCCGATCTAGGTCGGCTATTTTCCAAAATTTGTTAAAAACATTTGAAGATGTTTGAATATCATTACCATTGCAACATTTTAAAAACAAATCTTGTATGGAGTTCCTTGGCACAAAATATATTCAGATTGGAGGCCAAAATGCATGTCAATATGGGTGTCCTTGACATGTTTTGAAAACCACTTCTTGCACATAACTGGCTCTTCTATTGAGACTTTTATATCGTGTGGTCAGGCAGTAGGACTACTACTGATTGACAAGTGGTACTACGTGACGGTCAAATGGCCACTCCACTTCAAATATGTTGCAGTGTGTAGGTAGTCCACTAGTACGGTGGTTCTCAACCTGTGGGTCGGGACCCACGGGGGGTCCCCAAATTATTTTGGGGGTGTCCCCAGATGATTAACTTAATGTGCAACATTGTTTTCTCACTCAACAGTAAACAAACCAACATAAAGTTTAGGTTTATAGAGGGTATCTGCACATTTCTAAAGTGACGATTAAGGCCTTTTTAATACGTCTAAAATGAAAAATTAAACATTGACCAAATTGTCAAATATTAGAGGCAGAAATTGAGAAAATAGCTGATCTACATGCTCACAACGCCTCGCAACACGAGGCGTTGTGAGCATGTAGATCGGCTATTTTCACAATAGAACCGTGTTATAAAAAATGAAATTCCTCAACTCTTAGTGCTCGTTAGGGTGGGGGTGGGGGGGTCCCGGGTTCAAATATGATTATTTTGGGGGTCGTGGCCTGAAAAGGTTGAGAACCACTGCACTAGCACTAGTAGACATGTTGGCCCCCCCCCCACAGCAGGGCCCAGGACTTGAAAGTTACTGTTTGCAGCTTTTAAGACAAGTGAGAAATGTTGTAATGGTTAATAATCATCGATCTTATTTTCAATGCAAATCAGTCAAAGAAAGATGAATTGATATTTTGAAAAGCACTCTCCTTTTTTTTGCCATATAAGAATCAAGGAAATGTTTTATTTGAAACTGCACTGGAAAGTAAGCGAGACTTTCTCAATCCATTCTTAGATGATTTTTTTAACCCCTTTCTTTTTTTTTTTGCACTCGTTTAAAGAGAAATGTGATTCGAGATATAAAGTTTGAACATGGGATGTGTTTTGTGGCGTAATAATAATAATAACCTTATGGTCTTCTCCCTGACTGTACAACATGTAGGTTACTACAGTATGTTACAACGCCAATAACGGACAACATGGCTGATGCTCTTTCAGAGTTTGTTTACACAAATAAAGACATGATGATGATGATGATGTATGAAAGCAGACTGTTTCATTTCACTGTCAGGTTAACCTCGCGTCACCAGGCTTTTTCGGAGGAAAGCCTGGTATTTGTTTACAACAGGCCGTTTGTTCCGGTCTAGGCGGAAACCACGAGCAGAAGAAGCGGCGTCGCTTTGTTTTGGTTGGTTTCCCCGATCCCTTTTAAAATGCTCGAGTAGCCTAGTGTAGTCGCTACGAGTTGGACTGAAAGATGCACATACCAAACAACTTTTCCAAAAGCAAAACTATGCCGCATCAAGGGGTTTATTAGGTACTAGGTAGGCCCTAAAAGTATGTCCTTGAGCGCAGGGGAATTATTTTGCGTTGCATGACTTCGGCTGCACTAATTATCCAGGTAGAAACATCTTAAGTTAATGCTGTTATCAGTGTTCATTTCATCTACTAAAACTATGACAACAAATGTTCGTCGACTACCTTTTTTCAAGCTCTGTGAGCTTGCAGATTTACAGTATATCTGGCTATTTTAAGCATGCCACCAAGTGTAAAATCAGCCATCACAATGCCATCAAGGCCTGCCAAAATGCGTTTTTGTTGACAAAATCAACTGTAGATTTGAACATTTTCAGATAAGGCCTGCCAAAATATTTCTTTGTTGACAAAATCAACTGTAGATTTAGCTGACAAAAAGAAATACTAAAACGGAAAAAACTACAGGTAAAATGCATTCTGCGTTTATTATACTTCAAGTAAAACATGTGAGTACTTCTACCACCAGTGGTTGTCATAGCATGCAGCACCACAGTAAGGGTGAAACAAAGGTGCAGGTAAGAAGAGTAGAGCACAAGTCCAGAATACATAGTAGGGTATAACACTTGTTAAAACAGGATAACAATATAAAAGAAAGTGTAAAGATGACTTAACATCTGACCTGGCCCCGTGCGCCTGGGCTTGTGTCTGGTGTGCATAATGTATATAAGAACTATAGACATAAAGGCCTAAAGATTGACCTGGCTAGCTGCAACTAGACTGACAGTGTTAGCATAGGCTAGGGCAATGGTTCCCAAACTTTTTTGTCTCAGGGCACCCCATAAATATTTTTTTAATCCGAGGCACTACATTATAATTTTCACTCCCAGCACCTTATATTTATAGCACATCGTTTTTGACGGGTGGAAACCTTGTATGTCCAGAAGCGTTCGTTTTGTATTTATCATCTATTAAATGATCTTATAGTGAAAACAGCAGATCGGCTGTTTTCACTAGTTTTGTGCGACAGTCTTGTATGATGAAGCAGGGCTTTGCTTTACCAAAAGACGTACACATTTGAAACTTGGAGATACGAGGTTTCTGCCCGACAGTGATTTAGTGATTATGTTGCGAGGAAAACGTTGAGATAATAGCCATTTTGGTTAGAACTGACTGAAAATAAAGTTTAGAATGATACTAAATATTTTTTCAAGTGTCCAAATAAATTCCAAATATTATCAAATTATCTCGCGGCACCCCTGGACTGCCGTCGCGGCACCCCAGGGTGCCCCGTCACCCACTTTGAAAACCCCTGGGCTAGGGCAGGGGTCCTCAATGTTAGCTGAGAGAGGGAGAAATGAAGCAATTGAATAAAATTGTGTTGCTTTAGATGGCTTCAGACTTGTTTGATAGCACTATCATCAGCGTTACAGTGCAAGTTCGTTTTTCATTGTCATTTGTTATTAGTTTGTTGCGTATTTTGTGTGTTAATTCTCATTTCATTTTTCCTTTAACCACCTGACCTTTGGCCCTTGGTCCGCTCTTTTTTCCCTCTGAACCAAATCTCTATACAAACAATAGCCAATTTACAAGCTCACAGTCACAACGCCTCACACTGTGACAGCGTGCGACAAGCTGCAAGCTTGTAGACCTACTATTTTTGGTGAATGTTCCACTAGAATAGGGATGCTAGGATTCCCAAGTATAGTTCATATCACACAAATATTTAGCGGCGTAGTAACACTGAGGATCCCCTAGGGGTCCTGGACCCCCCTGTTGAAGACCCATAGGCTAGGGTATGAACCATTTAGCTGGTAATACCAGCTCAGTGGCCTTGTGGTTAGAGTGTCCGCCCTGAGACTGGGAGGTCGGGGGTTCGATTCCCTGGCCGGGTCATACCAAAGACCGTAAAAATGGGACCCAATGCCTCCCTGCTTGGCACTCAGCACCAAGGGTTGGATTGGGGGGGCTGATCACCATTACTGATTCCCGAGCGCGGCACGGCTGCAGCTCACCGCTCCAAGAGATGGGTCAAAGGCGGAGAACAAATTTCAAATCACAGCAATGTGTCTGACTAATAAATAAATTAATTATTATAGTGTTATTCATTAAGATAATGCAGATCTTAAACGAGGGATTATGCAAGCAAGTTTGACATTGGTTTTATCAAGTGGCCACTTAACCATCACTGATGTTTTGTTAAATTAGGCCCATAGGACCATAGGACTCCCCATTGCACTACACTATAACGTTTGTCTGCAATGAAATAATTTATACCATAACGTTTTCAGGCCAAGGACCCCTTAGCTGAGAGAGAGATGAAGCAGGGACCCCCAGATTCCATATAGTTTCATCGTTTGACAGCACAATCATCAGTCTATTTTGGATTTGTGTCAATTTGTGTAATCAGATACCGGTATGTAATGTAACCACTTGAACCATCAATACTTAGTGTGCTCTTTTTTCCCCTCTTCACCCCAAACCTCTTTGCCAAAAATAGCCGATCTACAAGCTCGCAACGCCTCGCGCTGCAAGGCGTTA
The DNA here is from genome assembly GCF_963921795.1 of Nannobrachium achirus. Taxonomy (NCBI): domain Eukaryota; kingdom Metazoa; phylum Chordata; class Actinopteri; order Myctophiformes; family Myctophidae; genus Nannobrachium; species Nannobrachium achirus. The sequence goes on along the minus strand of NC_137814.1, from coordinate 25,908,126 downwards.
TGAGCTTGTAGATCGGCTATTTTTGGCTAAAGTTCTCAGAATATGAACGTTAGGCTTCAAGTGTTTAATATAAAAAAGGAGAAAAAGGTTTCTATCACACAAAGATTTGAAGGACCCCTGATTTATACGTTAATCAACATCAACAGGCTAATGGAACGACTGATCAGCTTAAAATGTTTTTTAATATAGTTTAGTTTTATTTTGTTTCTTTCTTTTTTCCTTTCCCTTTTCTAGCTGTTATGACCTAGAAAAAGGTACAGAAGCTCCCATCTGTCTGCCTTTCTCTCTCTCTCTCTCTCTCTCTCTCTCTCTCTCTCTCTCTCTCTCTCTCTCTCTCTCTCTCTCTCTCTCTCTCGCTCGCACACGTTTTTCTCCCACGACGTGGCCCCTTTCTGGCCTCTTGAGTTTCATGCGGATATATTTTTTTGCCTGGACACAAAGAGATGGAAGGATTAAGGACACTGAGAAACCTTTCAGAAACCACAGCTCCCTGGAGAGAGAGTGAGAGAACGATGGAAGGAGTGAGGAGTCAGAAAAAAACAAAAAGGAAAGACAGTTGCTCCCGTAACCTTCTGGCTTTAAGTGGCTTTGATTCAGAGGGCATTCTGCTGGCAACACACCTCCGTCCTCCTCTCTGTCTCTCTCTCCATCTCTTCTCTCTGTTCATCTCCCACTCTCCTCTTTGTGTCTCTGTCTTCATGTCGGCCTCCCTGCCTTTGGACATTCACACATGCCGTTTGGTTAGTTGCCATCCTGTTTTGCTCCACGTCAATTTCTGTCATATAGTTTTATGTGGATTTCAGTTCTTTTTTTCTGTTGTTTTGATATTTTATGTAGACATGTTTATATAGCAAAAAAGGAAATCTGGGAGTGACTCGATAGCCCAGTGGTTAGGGCACATGTAGCCTCTGTACCAAGGCTTTTAGGGCACATGT
>NC_137814.1:25894691-25902191 GCF_963921795.1 Nannobrachium achirus | reverse complement strand
GAAATGAATGGAAGTCTATGTAATGTCCCCACAAACGAAAAATGAAAACTAAGCGTGTGTGTGTGTGTGTGTGTGTGTGTGTGTGTGTGTGTGTGTGTGTGTGTGTGTGTGTGTGTGTGTGTGTGTGTGTGTATGTGTGTGTGTGTGTGTGTGTGACTGTGTGACTGTGTGACTGAGTGCATGCATGCCTGTGTGCGTGCGTGAGTGCGTGCGTGCATGCGTGCGTGTGTGTGCTTTCCCATTGTCCTGTTACCTTGCGGGTCAATGTTTGGCGCAGTCAATTAACACCAGTACTGTGGGAGCACCTGGTTCCAGGGGTGTGTAAGGCCTGGCTGTTTGTCCAGAAAGACCAGCACCCTGTGTTTGTGTTTTTGTGTTTGTGTGCTTGGCTTTTAGCCGCTGTTCATTTTAGGCCCTGTTCAGCAGGGACGTGCAGAGAATGCTAGCGAGACAGGGGCTGAAATTTCTAAAAGGGCCTTTTGGTGAAAATATCGACCACACTGAATTGAGCATAATCAAGTCAATACTGGAGATGTGGCGTAACGGCATGGATTTCTACACAGAGAGAGGGCAATTCTTTCAACATGAGATGCTGCATTCCAGTAATTCTGCCTTCGATGTCTATGTGTGCATGTGCCTGCTGTTCAGACTGGCAGTCCAAATCCATCCCTTGAGGCCTAGATTGGACATTGTGTAAAAGGATTCACCAAATTACACACCCCCTATGAAGCCTGAATTCGTGGAGATTTTTTGAGTTTCTGTCAGTAGGGAACTCAGTAGGAGACTTTTGTTTGATTTGCGTTAATTAACATTTCACATTTATGTCAAACTGAGATCTGCAGTGCTAAGCTCATACGTTCGCACGCACACAGTCGTTGTTTGGGTGAACTGATCCTTTAATGCAGGCTGGCTGACCATCATAAAAACACATTTCAAATTATTTACACATCGGATTTCAATCACATTCCTTGTAAGCTTCAGACTGCATACAATCAATACTGGACAGGAAATCAGATTTAGGCTGGATTTATTGGGGTGCTGGTCTCAACAGGGCCTTATGTTCCCACGTGTTGCATTTACAACACCTTGTACACATGCACCAATACGACCACACACACACACACACACACACACACACACACACACACACACACACACACACACACACACACACACACACACACACACACACACACACACACACACACACACACACACACACATCCATCTGCTGACTGACTGACACACTGATAACACTGAATGACACACCTCATAGTTGTCCTAATATGCTTCAGTATTAAACTTATAGATAGATAGATAGATAGATAGATATACCTTTATTATTCCAAGGGGGAAAATCTGTATATATTATATTTGTGAAGAGAAGACTTTTACACCCAATTCCTCAACAGAACAGAAGAAGTGGGAATCTTGGACAGCTCAAGCCCGCACACTGCTACTTGCAAGTTCAAAAGAGTTGCTTAATAAAATCAGAGCAACGTTTCAGTCGTGAGACCCTGGGCTTGAGGAAGGTCTCACGACCAAAACGTTGCTCTGATTTTATTAAACAAATCTCTTGAACTTGCAAGTGTCAGTGTGCGGGTTTGACCTGTCCAAGATAGTAACTTATATTTACATTAAAATAAAATATACCTGTCTCCCATTTTTGCTCATGAGCCGTGACAAATTGTGGGCTCGTTAACTGGAAGCTTCTCGGCTCGGGGTGATGCATGCTAAAGTTTGTTTAACATACCGGTAGGTTCAATTCAATAATTAGTTTTGTTTCAAAATGGCGCTGAGGGTGTTAAGCTAAGTGTCAACCAGTGCCTAACTGTGTGGAGTGGATGCACAATTCTCTTATCAGGCATAGCGGCGGCACTCCTTTGGGTTTGGTGAGTTTGTTTTTCCCCTGATGGCGTTGCAGTATAGAACAATCGCTCTGGAGCACGGCCATGTACTTGGGGGTGCCTAATTCACTGCCAGTGGCACTGCATGAAGACTAGGCAGGGTTGAGTGATTTTAGTTTAGAGGGCGATAGGCATATTAAGTGGAGAGGATTGGTGCTCTGGTGGGATTTGGGGGGGGGGGGGAAATCTCGCTCTTTCTAACGACCGTCATTTCGACAAAGGAGCGTCGAGAGGGTTAGCGACTCACCCCATGGAGGTTAGGTTTAGAGTAAGGTTTAGAGTTGGGTGTCGAACCGATGACACGTAGTAACAGCGAAACGCTCCAGATTTTGGGAACCTGTACTTGGTGGTTGGCATTCGCTTTGGTCCATTCTATCATTGAATTAAACGTTGTGGCTTAGAAACTGGCTTGAAATTCATTCTTTTGTAGTGCTTCTCTCCTGGGAGGTTTAGAAAAAGTGTATGAAAGAGCAACTGTTAAAATAAATATTATGAGATGAAGGTTTCTGATAAACGCTTGAAAAGACACTCCCCCGGCAACTGCTCAGGAGTAACTGCGGTTGTTGGGTTGCCTGCCTTCGCCAGTTGTAGCAGCCAATAACATAACATTTGAACATCAAAAAGAGATTCTTCTGTTGCAATTGGAGCATAATTGAAAAGGAAACCTGCACACTCTGCTCAAATGACTGAATATTTATTGACGACGTTTCGAACACAAGCTCTTCATCTGGTCAAAACTCGAGCTTGTGCTCGAAACGTCGTCAATAAATATTCAGTAATTTGGAGCAGAGTGTGCGGGTTTCCTTTTCAATTGTGCCTATTTCTCACCCAGCACCTCATTAAGAGATGTGCGTATTTTTCTACTTTTGAGCAATTGGAGCATAAACATAAATGACAGGCAGACATTGTGCGTACTGCGTGAGAAGGAAAAGCTGAGGTTGGAGCTAATGAAGAAGTGGAACTTGGCAATGGACCAGTCGGGTGTTCCTCGCTGTCCCCTGAGCCCAGAATCAACACATAGACATTTTGATATCCTTTTAGTAACTTGCGGTTGTTGCCCAAGTTTAGTGAGGGAGATCCAGAGGTGTTTCTCCTTGTTTGAGCGTTTTGACCAATATATGTAATCGGCCGGAGAGACAGCTCGCACATTGTTAGCGTGTAGTGTTCTGTTAAATCAGTGTTGTTGTCAACGTAGGCTGTACAGTAGCAGTGGTTCTCAAAGTGGGGTCCACGCTAGGGCATTCACGAATAGTGATTTTTAGTATTCTAATTATTCGACCTCAAAGTATTCGAATAGTCGAATATTCGACAGGACTGGCCAAACTGTCAAATAAGCCAAGAGGCGAACATTGTGAAAATAGCTGAATATGTTTATTTTGGGGGTCACGTTGTGATAAAGAGGGGGGTTACAATTTGAGACGAGAGCTTAATTTCAAGGTGCAGTTTGCAAGTTCAACATTGAAAAGCATGTGTATTTCAGTTTGTCTAGTGAGTTTATGGAAGTATGGAGGTGCAGCGAAGTCCAAACATGAACCTTTTCAAAAAAATATATAAAAAAAAAACATATTTAATAGGTATTTGGACGAGGAGGGGCTGTGTTGAACAATTGAGTCAAAACAGCTCTTGTGTCTGTTTTCAGTTAGTATTAATGAATTGTTTCTTTTATCATTTTATTCTGACATTACTGCAGTCATTTTATTTTCTAATTTTAAATATTTTTTTCTTTTTTCTTTGAACATGCAGTAAAGATATTTTTGTAAAAGGGGGGTAGGAGCTTAATAAGTTTTACACTTCATCCTACTCCTTTTCGGACATTGTCAATGTTTTTTTTTGCTCTGTATTGTATTTTATTTTATATGTTTTAATGTTCGAAATAAACTCTTTCATTCATTCATTCATTCACTGCCAAACATTATGGTAACATTTTACTGCACCAGATTGGAGAAATATTACTTCACAATCACGTACACAGCTCACCACACATTATGCGCACTTCTATGAACTTTGACCTTTTCATCAAACAGTAGATACATGGGTGCATCCCTAGATGGAGATCCTCCCTATATGAGATACCATCAGGGCTCTTTGATAGCTTGGACGAACGGCTTCTGAATGTTCAGACTCTTGTCGTTCCAAAGCCGTAACAAGCTCCTCATACTCTTTCTCTCATTCCCACTCCAGAACGACCATCCTTGGTGTCTGAGAGTTGTCCTGCTGAAAGTCCTCTAGAACAGTGGTTCTCAACCCCAGGGGGGGGGGGGGGGGTCCCCAAATTATTTTGGGGGGTCCCCAGATGATTAACTTAATGGGCAACATTGTTTTCTCACTCAAAAGTAACCAAACCAGCATAAAGTTGAAGTGTATAGAGGGTATATCTGCACCTTTCTAAAGTGACAATTTGAGGACTTTTTAAAACCTTTAAAATGACAAAATTGGTCAAGTTGTCAAATATTAGAGACAGAAATTGTGAAAATAGCCGATTGCGAGGCTTTGTGATCATGTAGATTTGCTATTTTTGGGAACTCCTTAAGGAACCCTGAGGACCCCTGGACCCCAGCTTGAGAACTACTGGCGTCAGCAACAAAGCTGCGTATGTGAGCTGTGTGTGTGCATGCGTGTGCGCGTGCGTGCATGTGTGCGTGTATGCGTGTGTGTGTGTGCGTGTGTGTGTGTGTAGGCGGGTATATCTGCATATGAGCATGTGTCTGGTTTCAGGCTCTTGGCATCATGTGACCCTGGGGTCTTGGCCCTGCTAAAAGCACAACGTTCAACTCAATTAGAGCCATGCATAATTGATGTCTGTCTGGAAGAGTATTTGTATTTACACTGGAATTAAAAGCCTCCGGTGTCAGCTAACACTTTGGAGGGACACGGAGAGAGAGAGACAGAGAGAGAGAGAGAGAGAGAGAGAGAGAGAGAGAGAGAGAGAGAGACACACACACACACACACAGGGATGGAACTCCCACCTTTAGTGTGGCCATTTTGGAAAATAAATAGATCCTTGACTGGAGGCCTATGGTCAGGGGCGTCACAACAAATTCTGGGCCCTGGGTACAAGGATTCACTGCGGGCCCCCCATGAATATTAACTATTGAAAAATAGCAGATCTCCTTTTAGTAGACCTTGTACCAGTGAACTGTACCGTCATGAAACTGTACCTTTTCCTATGCAAACTTCTAATAAAGTCTTCAATCAATCAAACAAGCTCACTGCGAGCTTGCATATCTGCTATTTTTGAAAAATCTTGAAAATGCGTGCAAGAAACCTATGTCAAGGACCCCCAAGATGATATGTATTTGGCCACGGACCCCCATCTCAAAATATTCAGTTCCAGGGACCCCCCAGAAGCAAAATTTGAGTTAGAAATGTTCGCTTAAAAAATACATATATTCAAAGATTTTCACACATTTTCACAACTTTTCAAAAAATAGCAGATCTACAAGCTCGCAGCGCGGCACTCGGTGCCGCGCTGTGAGCTTGTATATCTGCTGTTTTTCAATAGCTAAAGTATAAAATAATTAAGGCCCCTCCTCCACCTTGGGCCCTAACTCAGTCCCACTTTCCTACCCCTTGTGACGCCCCTGCCTATGGTGTCACTGCCAACAGTATACACGGTACAGAGTAGCTTTTCAGCCTGGCATCCCTATTTCATGGGCATGTCATCATCATAGGAGAAAAGCTCCAAAACATTTCAAACATTAAAGGAAATAGCGGAAATATAGCCAATCTACCACCGTCACAGCGTGTTGTGAGGTGTTAGATCGGTTATTTTTGCCGCGCTACACCATCACACGACTAAGTAAAAGTAGGACTTAGGTGGCAACAAATGGATGAATGTATTCTGTGTATTTTACCATAGCCTCAGTCCAGTGTGCTGCATATTTAACACTCACAGACATGTCCTAAGAGAAAACAATTGTATTTGTGCAAGCAATTAAGTAATATCTCTTTCACACGTTAATGCGAACGCAACACAATGTAAACACATTACGAGTCTAGCACTAACAGTTTCAGGAGTGGAGGCATTGCCAATAGAATTTATAGTTTAGAATATCCCCCCATTCTCATTTCATTCACTTGTATTATTTAAACATATTTTATGTGAGTAATAAACGCTGTAATATGCTGTTTCAGGGCAATCTGTCATTGAATGAGCTTACTGGAATGGGTAAACTATTTCTTTATGGGAAGGTAGTTGTACAATTTATAAGTCAGGCATTTAGCAGACACTCTCTTTATCCAACTTACAATAGGCAAGGTAAACACATACGTCAAATGCAGAGAGACAGTGTAGTGCCTCAGGGAACTAGAATCTCAGGCAAACCAATCAGTCTAAAGTAAACCATGGGTCTTCAACAGGGGGTCCAGGACCCATGGGGGGTCATCAGAGTTACTACAGGGGGTCCTCCAAATCTTTGTGTGATAGAATGTTTTTTTTCTCCTCCTTTTTATATTAACCACTTGAACCCTAGCGTCCATATTCTGAGAACTTTAGCCAAAAATAGCAGATCTACAAGCTCACAACGCCTCGCAAGGCGTTGTGAGCTTGTAGATCGTCTATTTTCGGCAAAGAGGTTTGATGTAGAGGGGAAAAAGAACTGACTAAGTAGTAAAAGGTCAAGTTTATTAAGTATTGACGGTTCAAGTGGTTAAATATCTGAAAACCCACATTAACATGAATCCAAAATATACTGATGATCGTGCTGTCAAACAATGAAACTACCGGTATATGGAATCTATGAAGAGGTTGTGGGGGTCCCTGCTTCATCTCTCGCTCAACAAAGGGGTCCTTGGCCTGAAAATGTTGAAGACCCGTGGTCTACAGTAAACAACATAATATCAAAAAATAATGCCAGGTAAATGAACCCTATCATCTGGCTAAAGTACAACACGCAATTGAAATTGCATTACACTGCAACAAGTCAAGTGCTTTAGTTCAGCCTATAAAGTAAGTACAGGTGTAACACGTTAGTCAGTACAAGTTGAACCTTCATTTGTGAGGAAAATGGTTCTCTGGATGCTCCCATCTATCAGCTATAGCACTCCGCATGAGACGCCGTGTTGACCTTGAGCACAGACAGACACTCCAGGTGGAAAGTGAAAAGCCTTAAATGCTGCAGAGGTACGGTTAGCTGCTGTTAAGTGAGTTCACCGCCGCACAATTTAATCCAATTCTGCTTTGGTAGAAAGTCCATTTGTTGGTCATTTTCTTTTGGTAATAGAACTCATCAGTGAGGTCAACCCCTCTTTCTGGATGAGGAAAAGTGTGTGTGTGTGCGCGCGTGTGTGTGTGTGTGTGTGTGTGTGGGGGGGGGGGGGGGGGGGGGGGGGGGAGAGTATTAGGAGATAAACAAGGAAGTTGTACAGTTTATACATTATTTGACTAAATGGTATGGGTTTGTTGTTTTGTTTTGCTTATCTTTGTTCTGGAAAGTGTCAGGAAGGGATATAATAATTAATTGATGCTGGGATGGCGGGGAGGGTGTCTAGGGGGATTTACCAAATAGTGGCAAATGAAGGGCAAGAGAGACTATGACAGAGAGAGAGAGAGAGAGAGAGAGAGAGAGAGAGAGAGAGAGAGAGAGAGAGAGA
>NC_137814.1:25814691-25889691 GCF_963921795.1 Nannobrachium achirus | reverse complement strand
TGTATTTAAACCCTCAGATCCTTTGCCTCGTTCCCACTCCCAGCCTTCTTCTACTCACCTGCTCTGACATCACTGTGATGTCAGGGGAACCACAGTAACAGAAAACTCTTGTATGCCCTTATATGGAGATCCCTGATGTCATCAATATTAAGCCCATATCTAACAGGACTTCATATGGGAATGCCCATATATGGAGGAAGACAGCCCATGTCTGTGTGGCTGGTTCTACAGACAGGGGTCTCCATATATGGGCATAAAGTGGATTGTATGTATGATGTCAGATGTCATAGACGTCATAGGACTTTCACATAACAAATAACTGAGTAAGCATGTTTGGGGTCTCGACTCACAGCATACAGTAGGCCTACATGGATCTCCATATATGGGTAACTGGTCCGATGTACATCACTGGCCAAGACATTGTCGCCCTTAGGCGTCTTACTGGTTATACTGTATTATTATATCATTTTGTGACTTGTTTTATATGTATTCTTTGGTAATGTAAAGCATTTATCATGCCAATAAAGCAATTTGAGTTCAATTGAAATGAATCGAGACAGAGAGAGAAATAGAGCCAGCCAGACAGCCAGACAGACAGACAGACAGACAGACAGACAGCCAGACAGACAGACAGCCAGACAGACAGACAGACAGACAGACAGACAGACAGACAGACAGACAGACAGACAGACAGACAGACAGACAGACAGACAGACAGACAGACAGAAAGAAAGAGTGCTCATGTCATTGTCTCTTCCAGATACTATTACAACAAAAGAATCCTGCACAAGACCAAAGGGAAGAGGTTTACCTACAAGTTCAACTTCAGCAAGCTCATCCTGGTCAACTACCCTGGCTTTCCCCCCTGTCACCAGGTCATTACACACTTCATCCTGTCTCCATGTGTTCTCTTAACATCTTATCAGAAACCTTGCATTTCCATATTTCCTTTTTGTTTGTCACATAAAAAGTAGGAAAATCCGGTCAAAACACCTCACACAACATTTGTTTGAGAGAAAGTGATGGTGGTTAAGTCTGTACGTGGATTTTAATCATATAAAAACAATGAGAAGTCTTAACAACAGCGTGTGACTATCATTACATCATCATCAATACATTCCATTGGAATCCATTGGATTCAACACAGGTTCTTCTTCACATTTCACAGTCTTCACCCGACGGCGACAGACTTATCATCCACACTTCACAGCACACCAAAGGGACATTTTCACAGCATTGCAATCCTTGTGTGAAAGCAATATACAGACATTAGCCATGTGAACCATAGTCTCCTTATCACCTCCAAACAGCTTGCTGAATGGCTGTTTTCTGCCAATATATTTGGTATAGGGGGAAATAGAGTACACTCGGTCAGTTCCACCGATCCATGTCGGAACAATAAATTGATTGATTGATCACTAAAATAAACATGCTCTGAAAAACCACCCGACGACGACAACATTATCATCCACACGGGATCACACCTCACAGCAAACCAAAGTGACATTTTCAGTGCATTGCAATCCTTTTGAAAGCATAATGCAGACATTAAAGTCTACTTGCCAGCTCCACACAACATGAGGGAGGGGGGGTATAAGTATAGGGCCCTTTTGGACACCGGTCAACTAAGTATACAGGTTTTAAGTGGATAAACTCTAGAACCTTGCATCATGGCTGTGAGTGTGTGACCTCATCTTTTGATTGTAAAAAAAAAAAAAACTTAAAATTGCATATTATAGTGGAGAGTGACAGGAAACAGGGAGAGATTATTACACAAATCCTACAAATGGTCTTCAAGCGGTCAGATAGGTGGGTCGCAAACGCTTTGGAGAGAAGGTTGGGGGCCGCTGACCTATAGTCAGTTTTCTCCAAGGCTCTGATGTTTTGTTTGTAACACTCTGTGTAGGATAGTGCAATGGTGGAAAAAGTACTCACATTTTCTACTTAAAGAGGTGGTGCCATGATTTCCCCCACTATAAAACATGATTATCAGGTATTATGATTATACTAGGAGGAGGTTTTTTTCCCAAAAAAGTATACAGAAAGTTAAAATTGGGTTTTTCATTAAGTATGCATGGATGGCATGGTGGGTGGTGACCCAACTGATATAGCCACACCCCACAGTGTTGGGTGAATGGTAAATAGGGGAGGAGTTGATACTGTGACATACTTAGTATCTGTGTTTTTTAACTGACACTTTTCACCACAAGGTGGCAGCCTCCAAGAGAAAACAAACAAATACTAAGAGAATACATAATTTCTCAAAAGAAAACACACCAGGGGGTCTAATGAAGTACTTTCAACCTCCTAGACACATGAAAAACAGAAAAAGTACAAAACTATGGCACCACCTCTTTAAGTAAAAGTATCAATACTGCATTCTAGAAATACTCCGTTACAATTAGAAGTCCAGAATTCAAAATTGACTTGAGTAAAAGTACAAAAGTATTGGCATCAAAATGTACTTAAAGTACCAAAAGTAAAAGTACAAAATGTTTGAAAATAGCCGATCTACAAGCTCACAACGCGTTGCTTGTAGATCGGCTATTTTCAAACAGCCACGGTATTAAATCGGTCTGAAGTGGATTAATGTATGTTTTATAGTATAATCATTGATATCCGCTAAGTAACTAGTAACTGAAGTTTTCAAATAATAAAAGTACAATAAAAGTACAATATTTGGATCCGAGATGTAGTGGAATAGAAGTAAAAGTACTGAAAACTGGAAATACTCAAGTAAAGTACAGATACCTCAAAATTGTACTTAAGTACAGTACTTAAGTAAATTTACTTAGTTACTTTACAACAGGGGTCTTCAACAGGGGGTCCGGGACCCCTAGGGGGTCCCCAGAGTTACTACAGGGGGTCCTCCAAATCTTTGAGTGATAGAAACATTTTCTTCTCCTTTTTTATGTTAACCACTTAAACCCTAGCGTCCATATTCTGAGAACTTTAGCCAAAAAATAGCAGATCTACATTGTGAGCTTGTAGATCGGCTATTTTGGCAAAGAGGTTTGGTGTAGAGGGGAAAAGGAGCAGAGTAAGTACAGAATGAAAGGTCAAATGTATAAAGTATTGACGGTTCTAGAACTTCTAGTGGTTAAATATCTGTATAAATAAAAATTGACATGAATCCAAAATACAATGATGATTGTGCTGTCAAACAATGAAACTATATGGATTCTATGAAAAGGTTGTGGGGGTCCCTGCTTCATCTCTCTCTCAACTAAGGGGTCCTTGACCTGAAAACGTTGAAGACCCCTGCTTTACAACACTGGGATAGTGTTGCGTAGTCCAGATCCATTCTCACCCCCCATGTCCCTCATTCCATGCATCTCACTGTCATCACCCATCCATTCTCCAGCTGGTCCAGAGCGGCCCGCTGCCCTTCCCTCTGTTCCCCTCTGACAGCGGGCTGCCTCTCTGTGGAGGAACAGGACCGCTGCTGGACGCAGGTGAGCCACTCAAAATCTTTACTTAAAGTAAAAGTAGCAATACTGCAATATATGAATACTCTGTAAGGGTCGATTCAGAGTCTAATAAGGCGAGTCAACCGACTAAACTCGGCTCCTCGGTGCTGCCGAAATGTTGTGACCTCCCGACTTAATTTCGCCCTGCAACGCTCATGTATCGGCCACAAACGTTGTCATGCCATGGACCTCCAATATGTGCAAACGACTTCGGCACTATAGCCGTTAAGAAAGTATGAATGGACTCCCCCCGAACTTAAATAATTTTGGGTCGGGGAGCCCTCCCGAACCGAAATTAGTTAGGCTCCTTATTAGAGTGTGAATCGACACTTAGGCTCCACCCACACCAAAGTACCTAGTGTAGGCATATATCAACATTTTACTTAAAGCTAGAGGATGTGATATTTTTTTGGTTAAAACAGTGTTTTGTAAAAAGGTTAAAGCTCTATTATTCTGATAGTTGTCATTGAGTGTTTTTTGTCCAGTATTAAACAGTGGTTTCCCCAGCTTTCTCCAGCTCGTTAATAAAGAAAAAATACATTTTCAGCCAATTTCGGCAATTAGGAAAGAGAAGCGGACCATTTATCACCTTGAATATCAGTTCCAATTTTGTCTGCTCATTTATTTGTATAATTTCCTCCAATTTCACTTGTTTATCCATTATGAGTCCTATTTAAAATTGTATCCCATTCCCGACACACGCACACACAAACACACACACACACACACACACATGCACGCACACTTGCACGTGCGCACACACACAGACACGCACACACGCACGCACGCACACACACACACACACACACACACACACACACACACACACACACACACACACACACACACACACACACACACACACACACACACACACTCTCACACTAATGTTGAGGTGAGTCTAATAACTCTAATTTGGATTCTCTCCTGACCGACAGCTGTGCAGCCAATGGCTCATCCCTTCCTGCTTCCCTACTGCTTGCCTAAGCCAATCCCCTTCCCCCAGGCGTTCCAAAGCCACTTCCCCCTCCTCTGCGCCCCGCCGTCGATGGGAGGAGCCAAGCTCAAAGGGTTGTCGGCCGGCCTACCGCCTCTCGCCGCCGCCGGCTGGACAGCCAATAAGAGCGCAGCAGCTGGGTGGGACCTTAACGACATCGGCCGGAGCATCTTCTGTGGCCTGAAGGAGGCTGGAGCTGCAGGAGGTCAAGGAGGAGGGGAGAGGAAGGTGTCTCGTGTTGGAGAAACCGTCACCAGAGACAGCAGAGAGTGAGACAGGGGTTCTCAAGCTGTGGGCCGGGGCCTACTGCTGGGCCGTGGTGGGGAGAACGGGGATATGATTGACCAAGTAATTGGCAAAACATTTTAATGGTAATATAAGTTACATATTAACATTAATATTTAGGGGAAATAACGTAAAAAAAAAAAAAGACAAGAAATGTCACCGTATTTTTCCTTTAAAACCCCATGGCTTGAACAGTGAGTTCTCATTGTGATAGAGATAAATATAGGAGCTTAAAGCTGCACTATGCAACTTTCCTCTTCTACCACGGATTTGGACTAATAGAACTAATAGAGCCTGCCTGCTCGGTACACTGTTAATTCTACTGATCCAAGCCGGGATCAACAATTGATCATTCACATAAACATGCACCTATCTGACCACTTACCACGGCTACTCTTTCAAGGTTCTCAAGTGGGCCCTGATCTAGAGAAGGCTGAGAACCACTGGCACTGACATATAGAGCATCGCAGCGGAAGTGGATTCCTGGGGTCACTTAATATTCCCCATTCATTTTCGCCATAGACTTTTACAAAAATATTTATAACAATTATGTTAAGCCTCGAACCAAGCCATCCAGGATGGAGGTGAATCATGACCATATAACCTTTTTTTCTATGAAAAGAACATTTTGAAAATCGCTAAACAAAGGGTAGTTATTAAATGTAGTATATCAAATAATGTAATATTAAAATATGTTTTCACATAGGATCAAAGGTTATATGATCATGATTCACCTCCATCCTGGATGGCTTGGTTCGAGGCTTAACATAATTGTTATAAATATGTAAAAGTCTATGGCGAAAATGAATGGGGAATATTAAGTGACCCAGCCAGGAATCCACTTCCGCTGCGACGCTCTATAGAGAACATCCTCCTCATCAGATCTTTATAAATGTGTTTATTCTGAAATATTTGTACAGTGCTTTAAAATGTGTTATTCGGAAATATTCGTATGGTGCTTTTATTATTATTATTATTATTATTACCCTTATTATTCACCTCTGAATCGGAATAAGCAGACTTTAGAATGTTATAGGCTCTCTAGTAGTGCGGGCTTATCTAGTTATCAAACCTTTTCATGTCAAGGACCCCCAAAAGGGTCAAAACATCAACATCAATATGACCATACACAACCCTGCCCAAAAAATTAATATGAATTTGGCAGTGGCAACGGACCCTCGTCTGAAAATGTTTTGTGCCAGAGGGAACCCCATACTTAAAAAAAAAAAAAAAAAAAATTGTCAGAAATACATTACAAATTGTTCACTTTCTTTTTTCAAGATAAAAAAAAAAGTCCATTGTGTATGGGTTAAAGTGGTTATTCTTTTCATTTGTATGCTATATTAAATACCTGGTGCACTCAGCAGTTTGCTTTCAGCAATTCATCCACCTTGGGGGGGGACTAGTACAGTACTGCTCTTGTAAACAATTTACATGCACCTGTGTTGAGGGAATAAAACTGTGTGTTCCGCTTGCATTATTCAATGTTTCTGTTTCAAGATTCATTCATACAAGAAAGAGGCACTTTCTTGTATGATTTTTACTTAAGTAAATGTTGCAATACCGCAATGTAGAAATAATAAACCTTTTAACCTTTTTTCATTTATTTTTAATATTTTGTTATTGTATTTTTTTTCCCCATTTTCCCAAAGAATTATTACAAATAAATGAAAAAAAGTTATTGAAAAAACATGGCCTGCTCACGTATTAGGAGGGTAGTATGAGTCAACAGAAAATATAATGGGTGTTTTTAATTAATCTATCATGGTTAAAATGGAGTTTGAAGTTACAATGGGTGTGTATGGGGAGAGGCCCTGTGCCTGGAGGGCCTGGTAACATTTACATCAAATATATAAATATTGAATCAAGAAAATGTAAAACTGTTCTGGGTGTTCATAAAAGCCTGATTAGACAATAAAATGACCAAAAGTGTTTTTGAAAGTGAAATACCCCTTTAAGTTAATCATCTGGGGACCCCTGGGGGTCCCGCCCCACAGGTTGAGACCCACTGGTCTATACCTCTTCCATCACTCTCAGCTTCCCACTGGTCGCAGCATCAGGACCAGTGCTATAGAGCATCGCAGCGGAAGTGGATGCCTGGGGTCACTACGTCATTCCCCATTCATTTTCGCCATAGACTTTTACAAAAATATTTATAACAATTATGTTAAGCCTCGAACCAAGCCATCCAGGATGGAGGTGAATCATGACCATATAACCTTTGATCCTATGTGAAAACATATTTTAATATTACATTATTTGATATACTACATTTAATAACTACCCTTTGTTTAGCGATTTTCAAAATGTTCTTTTCATAGAAAAAAAGGTTATATGGTCATGATTCACCTCCATCCTGGATGGCTTGGTTCGAGGCTTAACATAATTGTTATAAATATTTTTGTAAAAGTCTATGGCGAAAATGAATGGGGAATGACGTAGTGACACCAGGAATCAACTTCCGCTGCGATGCTCTATAGGCTGCAGTGACCACTCCAGCGCACCAGACGGCAGTCTCACATTGGACGTGTACACCCTACCAGTCACACAGCAACGCATTGGCTTTTTCCCGGGAGAAACTCTATGATTTCTTTTGGCGCCGAATATTTCAATACATTTTACATTGTGTGCAGCGCGGGAGCAGGTTATATTTGTGTGCGTGTGTCTGTGTTTATGTGCGGTTCATTCTCGCTGTTGTGAATACACATTTCTCTGGCAATAAAGCGCAGAACAACAGGCGTGTGGACACCATGCAGCGATCCATCGCGTAAGTGTCTCTAAATGACAGTTATTATAGCTGCTTTATGGCGATGATAATGTGTGTGTTTGTGTGTTCGTGGTCTGTTGTGGTTTAACTACTGTCTGCGTATCAGATAGTCGGCTTAACTTCTGCTAATATGAACGCAACAAAACGTCATTTCTCTATTGTTTACGTTATGATAAAGCAACTGTTTTAATGGTAACAACATAATGACGTTAAAGGAAAGGAGTCTCTACACTGACAGCCCTGGGCTGTCTAGCTAGCAGTAGCAACATGCATAGGATATGAAATATTACAACATACAGGCCACAGTCCGTTTGGAATAGCATGGTTGGCTAACATGACACGACCTGTTATGACATGCAGTGCTGGATAAAGTACTCACATTTTGACTGAAGTAAAAGTATCAATTCTGCAAAGTAGCCTATGTTTATCCTGTTATGTAAGAATGTTGGGGACTGATTGTACGAGGCTTTATCATGATAGAGGTGCAATGCAAAAGTACGTGTGTCTATGTTTTGTCTATGTTTGTTTTTTGTTTTGTTGGTAGGGTCAGGTTTGGTTTGGTCTTGTCTTTACTGTTAGTATGCGTTTTGTTTGTTACTGTTATTGTTGAGTCTTTTGTCTTGTTTTTGTTTTTTTGGGGACATGATCCATACTGTTGATATGATATGGCTACCACTGTGTCAGCAAATACTGCAATGTAGAAATGCCATGTTGCAAGTAGAAGTCCTGAATTCTAAATTGACTTGAGTAAAAGTACAGAAGTATTGGTATCAAAATGTCCTTAAAGTACCAAAGTAAAAGTACTCAGATATGCAGAATATGTCCATTTTCAATGTGTAGCTTTACGAGGTTGTAGATCTGCTATTTTCAAATGGCCGAAATGTGTATATGGTTGAAGTGGTTAATGTATGTTTTGTAATACTAATCCAAATCTAGTAGTAACTAAAGTCTCCAAATACACCTTGTGGAGTAAAGTACATTATTTGGATCCTAGAGGTAGTGGAGTAGAAGTAAAAGTATTGACAATTGTAAATACTCAAAGTACAAATACCTCAAAATGTGTAGTTAAGTTCAGTACTTAAGTAAATGTACTTAATTACTTTACACAACTGCTAGCATGACATGACCCAGGTGTTGACCCTAGGGTTGCCCACCTGCCCTTGGCAGGTAAATACAAATGTAGGGCAGGTAGAGCTTGCTTTCAGGTTACCCGACTGGGCAAGTGTGCATTTGAGAGGGGACACAACCGTCTATAAGCACCACATGAGATTATCTGTCTAAACACCTGAACGTGCCAGACTAGCGCTCCGTCTTCTGGTCTGTGGAATGTAAAATAAGAGCACTTTTGACCTATAATGTGTGGTTTTCACTGTTGCTACACTTAAAAATATAAAGTAACAAGTGCGAACATACATAATCATATGTAGAGTACAAAAATTGAGGTATGACATTTTCTTTATCACACAGAAAAGTAAGTGTTAAATTGAACGGTAATTCAATGGACGATTTACTTTTCGGGCAAGTGGTTATGACCTTTGGGCAGGTAGAAGATGAACTTTACTTGCCCGACGGGCAAGTGCCTCTGATGAGACATTAGTGTCAACCCCTGCAAGACCTGTTATGATATGAAAGCATATGATGATGTTAAGTCTCATATTTGTCTGTTTGCTTGTTGTTTCTGCGTCGTTCATTCAGATCCTTCTTTCAACCGAAGAGTAAAGACGTGAAGAAGAGGACAGAGGAGCCAGTTAAGGAGTAAGTATTAACACTTATGTTGCAATGATTTTTTCTCTTCAATGTCTCGCGTTGCCATGGTTACCATAGACTTCCATGTAATTGTGCAATTGTGTAAAAAGTGCACGCCCATGCCTAGATGATGCACCACGTGTGTAGATGCTGTTCACAGCTTTCAAACAAAAAAATCCGCTTGGAAATCCGTTCAGGCATTCATGATTTATTATGGGCCATTATGTTTTCTTCAGATGTAAACAAACATGGCTGCCATGTTTGAAAGAATGGGTTGGTATGGGGGTTAAACATGCAATTTCGCGATCGCGATCATGCCTAATACATTTCTGGAGGTCCAAAAAAAAATTAGAAAAAAAAAAAATGTTTTTTTTTTTTTTTTTTTTTTTCAAAAACGGCCCAAACTCGGGAAACTCGGGGTTGGCACAGCGTTGGTATCAATACAAACTCGGGAAACTCGGGGTTGGCACCAGATGTGTTAATATGTAGTAGTAGTAAACGGTAGTATTCATGTGAACACGCAGGATGTGGAGAGAGGCAGCATTGTCCATGTAATGTAATGTTATGAGTGTTTGTGTCGCAGTTAGGTCATGAAACCCATCTTATTCAATTTGTTGCAAAACTACTCTGCTTTTCAGCACCTGCCCTGTTTTTGTTTTTTTTGCAACCCATTCTTTAGATCTGAGGCCCATTCTAAAAAAATGTAATCTAAATCCTAACAGTTTTATGAAACAATTTATGTTGCCAGCCCATAGCCTATATCAGTGGTGCTGGATATTCACACTTTTTCATGGCAAGGACCCCCAAGATATGTATTTGGCCGCCTTTAGTTTTTTTTACTTTACTTTACTTAAAGTGGGCTTGTCATGAAAAAACAAGGTAAATCTTTGGCAATTTTTGGCTAAAATGGTTGATGACGTCACGGCGTGCCCGCACTGTACCATAGAGTTATAATGTACTGTACCTACAATGTACATTCTCTTCCCATCGCTCGCAGGGTCGCACTCGCAGCCCACAGGAAGCAACTTCCTCTGCTCGCACAGGGCTACTAGGCTAGCACCAAAGCTAAAGACACGAAAATGCTGTAAAAATACCGTAATTGCTGGACTATAAGCCGCACCCGAATATAAGCCGCACCAGCTAAATCTAGAACAAAAAACAAATGTCTACATATATAAGCCGCACCTGACTATAAGCCGCAGGTGTCCTTCCTGCTTCCCGCTAGAGCGCCCCTGGTGGCTGTTAGCTGTAAGAATCTATATATCGTCGTTGTCGAGTGGAAACCTTGTATGTCCAAATCCGTTTGTTTGGTATTTATCATTTTTAAAATGATTTAAACTAGTGCAAACAGCCGATCTACAAGCACACAGCTTGTAGATCAGCTGTTTTCACTATTTTTGTGCGATGGCCTTGTATGATGAAGCAGTGCTTTACTTGGAGATACAAGTTTTCTGCCCGACATTGACGACATAAATCCTTGTTAAAGACCATTGTAAAACTAACTAACTGGTCGTTAGCTGTAAAAATCTCTATATAAGCCCCACCGTTGTATAAGCCGCAGGGTTCAAAACATGGGAAGAAAGCCGCGGCTTATAGTCCGGCAATTACGGGTAAATCTGTGCATATAAAAATTATATTTCCACACAAATCTGGTTGTTGCATAACTAACATTCCCATTGTTCATGAGAATATGTTTGTTGAAAATGGCGGATTCGCTAAAATTCACCGAGAGGGGAGGTTGCCTCTCGGGGGAGGGGGCTTGCCACCTTTTTCCGCGCCGCTCCCCGTAGCGGGGCGTGTCAGCGGCACTTTATGTATAAGTTTAGTTATGTCATATCTGCCTTGTGCACCTTTTGTTTTTTATTAAGCCTAAAGGCCAAACAGAAATGTACTTCTTTTTAGCCATAATGTTCCCATAATGTTCAACAGAAACACAAGCAAATCGTTAATTAGAATTATTTGAGCAACAATTATTAACTCAGTGAATGCCACCCTTTATTCAAAATCTACAAAACTGGTGCCAGCCATTTTGCTTAATTTTGCCTTTTTATGGGGGCCAAAATCATATTTTGTACTTAAATTACATATATAAATCTATGCTTCTATCGAAAGCCACACTACCCCTCTTACAAAGGAAAACATGTATATTTATATATATATATCCTATCATTAGATTTGGGCTTCAATAGAACATGTGTAAGATGTCTTGATCATCATCATATGTGTGTGCTGTGATGGGCCCAGTGTGCAATCTGGAGTGCAATACCATTTGAAAACCACCAGAGGGTGGTCTCCTACTATCTGATCAACTAACAGAAGAAGGAAGAAGACGTCCATCTTTTTTTTGGTTTGGGCCTGTTGTTTACATTTTGGCCAGGCCTTTTAGCTAGCATGCTAACACACTTCGGAACCCTGGCGATCGCGATCAAGGATAGGTAGAGAAGAATGGATGGCACCGCTGGAATCCTGAGAATTTTCTGCGTTTTTTGAGTACTTATAGTTCGTCAGGGATGCACGGGAAAGTGTATAAACGAACGTTTTAGATAACATTTAAACGGCCGGAACCAATCTTCGGCTATACCGATTTTCCGCCGGACTGTGTTACACTGGTGCTACAGTCAAATCGGCCGTATCGCTCAGGTCACGGAGGCATATGGCCAACTTCTAGAGCGATTTTTTTGAAATTACAATTATGAAAAAATGATAAAACTTTTGATTAATTAAAAAGACGTAAAAGACGTTTATGGCACCGAGGTCCAAAGACGTATAAGACGTTTATGGCGTTCAGTGAGTTAAGTAAAATGTCATGCTGTCATCGAGGCACGTTTTCTGACTGTCGGAATTAAGTCTCTGTCTTCCCCCCCGTCTCCCCCTGTCCCACTCAGGCCGGTGAAAAGCCCCCTCAAAGTGCAGAATGGTGTCCAGGAAACGGCTACGCCCGTCAAGAAGGTTGTCAAGCGCAGCCGGCAAATCCTGGACAGCGATGACGATGAGGAACCAATCGTGAAGGAGCAAGTCACTAAAAAGGATGAAGTAAAAGTTCCCGCCAAGGAAGAAAAAGTCCCCAAGAAGGATGAAAACGTCCCCAACAAGGAAGAAAAAGTCCCCAACAAGGATGAAAAAGTCTCCAACAGTAAAGAAAAACTAGCTACTGCAAAAAAGGAAAAGGTACCTGTGTCATATTCTTACATGTGTATTGTTTTAACCACCCTATATACTTTGTCGAATAGCGAAATAGACGTACAGAAGTATAGCTCAAACATGCTGTCGTCTCTGTCGGGTGGAAACCTCATGTGTCCAAAATGTTACTTTTCAGGATTCAAATTCAAAAGTAGCAGATCTACAAGCTCAACCTTTCGAGCTTGTGGATCTGTTGTTGAGCTTGTGTTTCTAATATGTTTCTACCCGACAGTGATGACCAGATTCATGGGTATGCACACCTTCACTGCACATCATGTGTATTATTTGTGGGTCGCAGGGGTGTAATTCATACTTTATTCTGTCCAAAACTACAGTAATAACATTATATAAAAGTAAAAACGGGAAACTGCTTGCACAAGGACAACACGAAAACGGTGCCCACTCGAGCCCCCCCCCCCCCCCCCCCTCCACCAACCCACTACACACTCTCATTCTAAAGCAGTGGCTCTCAAACGTTTTCGGCTTCAGCAGCCCATTTTCCTGATTTCTGGCTTAAAGTACCCCCTTTACCCGTCAAGCAGAAACCTCCACATTTTACCTTTTTCTTTTGTAGATTAATTAATGCCCTACATTGCCACAGTGTCAAAAATACAAAAGTAGCAAAAATAGCAGATCTACAAGCTTAAAATTGCGTTTTGAGCTTGTGGATCTTCAATATTTTTTTAAGTACGGTAGCCGTTTTGGACACATGAGGTATCCACCCAGTGCTGTGTTCTACCTGTAACGGCGTCTGCTGTCGGAAATAAAAATATGAATAGCGTCTGCCCTCGTGAACCTTTCAGAGTAGCGTATTTGATAGGCGTTATGCACTGGCGTATGCCCTGGCCACACGAATAGCCGCGGATCATAGATTATAGTATGCCCTCAAAAAAAGTCTAGAACACACCACTGTATCCACCCGATGGTATGAAGGAACAATAACCCACCTTTTGAAGATATGTTGAAGAATATATCATTACAAATAAAAGAATGTGTGAAACACTTGACATTAGAGCATACTGAGCAGCACATTTTACTTTAAACTGTATCCATATTTTTCCATTTTCCACTTTCTCTCACAGACCTCCTGTGGTACCTCTGCGTACCCATAGGGTCACACGTACCCCCATTTGAGAACCACCGTTCCAAAGCACCAGGTCAAACGGTGACGAGAACTGACACCTAACCTTTTTAAAATGTTTTGGAAACTTTCAAGTTTTTAAAAGTACTGAATCTTTTGTTCCCGGGAGCTTTAGTGGTGTTTTATTGTCTCTGCGTCAGCAGCAGCAGCAGCAGCAGGCAGGGGGTCAGTGTGGCATCTCGGAGGCAAAGGAAGGAAGTACAAGATGGAAGGAAGAGAATCTGAGGCAGAGAAGGAGCCCCTTTTGATTGTGTTTTTTGTTCCTACACCTCCTCGAGGTAGTAGGCATATCTAAGAAGAAGAGAAAAAAAATAAAGCCCTTTTGAGGATTTGTGCCTGTATTACTAAAGTGTGCCCCCGTTTCCCCCCACCTATGAAATCAAAAACTACACCCCTGCTGGGTTGATATATATATTATATTCTTTACTATTCCCCATCATTTTTTTTTGTTTCTTTATGGTGATGGGTTGCAATAGCTATTTTTCCAGAGAAGGTATTATGCTGAGTGTGCATGCTTTTCTCTCTCTCAGCACTGCCTTGCTCTACATTCATTCAGTCAACAACACACCTGCTGGTTGTGGTTGCCCTTTACTACAGAGCTACACCACTGGAAGATCTGCCAATGCCCAAAGGCCAATTTATTCCCACGTCTTCATTAGGGCAAGGGCAATGTTCATTTCGTGGACTAAAACTATGATGAAATATGTTTGTCGACTACTTTTTTCAACGGAACAAAATAAAAAGCTATAATCACTAAATTGTACTGACAATTTCGTCAACAAATACAAACTAGACAACATTTTTTATTTATTATTTGGGGCTTTTCTGCCTGCACTGGATAGTACTGGTGAAGAGTGACTAAATTACAGGTTGAGAACCACTGTTCTAATAGAGGGTATGCATCATCTTCATACCCGGAAGTTATGCGGAAGCGGCTACTGACTTTCTGGCCTTGACAGCC
The DNA here is from genome assembly GCF_963921795.1 of Nannobrachium achirus. Taxonomy (NCBI): domain Eukaryota; kingdom Metazoa; phylum Chordata; class Actinopteri; order Myctophiformes; family Myctophidae; genus Nannobrachium; species Nannobrachium achirus. The sequence goes on along the minus strand of NC_137814.1, from coordinate 25,875,144 downwards.
CATACATCCAAACAAAAAAGTCCTATTTGATTGCATTAAACAACATTAAACTCACTTTGCCACTCAATTTGCCTTTCCCTTTATGCATGCACATACCCTCTATTGCGGTGGTTCTCAAACTTTTCAGGCAGCGACCCCCAAAATAATCATATTTTAACTGGGGACCCCCACCCTGAGTTGAGGCATTACATTTTGTATAACACGGTTCTATTGTGAAAATAGCAGATCTACATGCTCACAACGCCTTGCAACGTGAGGCGTTGTGAGCATGTAGATCTGCTATTTTCACAATTTCTGCTTCTAATATGACAATTTGGCCAATGTTTAATTTGTCATTTTAGAGGTAATAAAAAGTCCTTAAGTTGTCACTTTAGAAATGGGCAGATACCCTCTATACACTTAAACTTTACGTTGGTTTGTTTACTGTTGAGAGAGAAAACAATGCAATAAACGTTAAGTTAATCATCTGGGGACCACCCAAAATAATTTGGGGACCCCCCCTGGGGGTTGAGAACCACTGCTCTATTGCATAAGAGACATGACGTTGACATGCCTGCTCTGCTCTGACGGTCTGATAAACCGGTTCCGGTATGCGGTTCCAAATGTGATCGACCCGGATTCCAGTTCGAATGTTGGATCCGGTTCTCGATCCCAACCATAGTCCGCGTCAGTGGTGTGTTCTAGACCTTTTTTTTAGGGCATACTATAATCTATGATCCGCGGCTATTCGTGTGGCCAGGGCATACCCCAGTGCATAATGCCTATCAGATACGCTACTTTGAAATGTTCATGAGGGCAGACGCTATTCATATTTCCATTTCCGACAGCAGACGCTGTATACTTGTGTTACAGGTAGAACACAGCATTGGTCCGTGTTAACTGCGAGGGTCCGCGTGACGTGAATTCCGTCGCCAGCTCATGTCCATGTGGACCTGTGCATGCCTTCCTCATTTCGTGATTGAATGTACTTTAAACGCAGACTAGTGCTTACTAGGAAAGAAAAATGGACAGGTTGAGTCAGGACTCAGGAGATACGTCGCTACCCGCTGTATTTATTAGCAATTATGAGCAAGCATGCATGTGGCAATAAAGGCCTTGGAGGTGAAGGGATGTTTATTGGCAGGTTTGTTAAAATGGTATACAAGCAGTCCAGAATAAAAAACGGAAATTAAAAAAAGGACACTTCTTCTCGAAGCTTTGCTGAAGGAATTTATTAGCGTCTGAGGTCTTGAGGATAACGGGAATGCACTGAGATAATTTCCGGGAGATGGAGTTAACTAGACCTTATTCCTCTTCTCACGATGGTCTCTTGCCATGGCACAAGTCCTTCAGGAAGGTCATTAGAGTGTGTGTGCGTGCGTGTGTGCGCAGCCAGTCACCAAATTGAACTGTGTGCGCAAATGTTACCGAATTGTGTGTGCGTTTCTCTACACGCAAACATCTCACAAAGCACAAGACATTGAGATGCATTGACGTGGGCTTGTAGATGAGCTATTTATTTATTTTTCGTTTTTTTTTTTTCTTCCTTTTTATTCATAGTGAATAGTGAAGATAGAGAAACAGGAGAGAGAGATGGGGAGAGATAAACAAGAAAGATCATGGGGAACAGGACTCGAACCCGCGATGCACTTTCAGGCTCCTTTGGAGCCCAGGTGCCCGGACCGCTGGCCAGATTATGTATAAAACAAAACATGTCAAAAGATGCAGTGTTACTAAAGGGGAGGACACACTGAACGCGGACGGCTGCGCAGCGTCGCGGTTTCGACGCACGTTAAGTGCCGCGCGGTAACCCCATCCATTTCCCCCGGTGGGGAGAAGCATGGGAGAACCTGTTCACCGCGTGGCAACGCTGGAAAAATAGAACAGCGGCGTATCGGCGCGGCAGACCTGCGGCTGCGCGCGTCTGACGGCGCCGGTGTGGGTTAGTTCATTGAAAATAATGGGGCTGTATGTTTTGACGCGCCGCCTCCGCGTCCAGTGTGTGTTCCCCTTAAGTTAGCGTTTGAAAAAAACAAAACAAATACACAATTATTACTAAAAAGCACAGGTACAGTTCATAATCCATTTACAGTACTTGTGATATTTATGCCACTGCTCTTTTTGGAGTTGAAGCAGTGTTGTTTTTGACAGCAAATTTTAATTTAATTTTAGTCATAGTCTTTTGAATAAAATAGTCTTTTGAATAAAATGTCTTTTAGTTTTAGTCATAATTTAGTCACCTTAAAAGTTTTAACACTGTTAAAAAGATTTTACACTGCAACGCGTTGTGAGCTTGTAGATCGGCTATTTTCAGCACGCAACACCTGGTAGCAACCAAACATAAAATGACTCTTCAGCACTAGTCCCTCCCTAACGTTTTGGTCTAGTTTTTATTTTGTTGACGAAATTGTCAATATATTTAGTCTTAGTTTTAGTCATCATGGCTTACTTTTTGTTTCGTTTTAATTTAGTTTTCCTCAGTGAAAAAAACCGCAGTCGACAAAAAATCTTTGTCATAGTTTTAGTCGACGAAATCAACAATGAGTTGAAGGGCATTTTCTCCTTGAAGCAAATAATGGGGATTATGTTGATAAGACTTACAGTGTTGGGAGGGCTCCTCTGAAGCCAGTCTTTTGTAATTGCTGTTATTTCTTTGCGACCGTAATTATCTTCAAAAGACACATTGAATGAGCTCTTTAGGAATAATTACAACGTAGGAAAGGGGTATAGATAGGATGGATCAAATTTCACATCCAAAAAATCTTTTGAGATTAATTGGGGCCACTTAATTCGGATTTCTGACTGAGGGGAAATGGAGAAAACGCATCAGATGTTTCCCAACAAACATCTCTTCAAAATAAGGAGTTGCGTGGACCTAAACGGAGGCCATACTCCACCGCCGATATATTGCCTTGTGTGGCCTCCGTTTCCCAGCGCTGCCTGGTGTAATTGGTTGAATTTTTATTCAACGGAGCGAGGCCCTCCCTCGATGCATCTCGAAAAATCTTTATTAAAACCCATTCAGAACGGGTACACATTATTGTGTATCATTATTTTATGCTTTAACTATTGAAAAATAGCAGATATACAAGCTCACAGCGCCGCACTGCGAGCTTGTAGATCTGCTATTTTTTGAATCCTTCTAAGATTTTTTGAAAAACCTATATGTTTCTATGTCAGTAATCTGGCCGGTCATCGTCAAAGAAAAGGTCCTTTTCACTTAAATGGAGCTCAGTTGGTCTGTTCTTGAGAGACTATGTTGTCAGTGGTTCTCAAACCTTTTCATGTGAAGGACCCCTAAAATGATATGTATTTGCCCACGGACCCCCATTCAACATATTTAGTTCCAGGGACCACCCAGAAGCAAAATTTGAGTTGCAAACGTTCGCTTTAAAAATACATGATTTGCACACATTTTCACGACTTTTTCAAAAATAGCAGATCTATAAGCTCGCAGCGCGGCACCGAGTGCCGCGCTGTGAGCTTGTATATCTGCTATTTTTCACTGGTTAAAGCATTCAATAATTCTAGACCTAGATGGGTTAAGGGAAAGGAGTGCATCACTGATGTGATTTTATCCGCTGTCCCCCGGCTTTTCTGCAGTCAGGATTCGAACCTGTGTGATGACCGTCGGGCCACACACACTTGCTTCTTTAAAACCTGGACGTCCCTATTTTGGGCATGTCGTTGACGGGGGAAATAATTTATAACGAACGGTCAAATTGTCGAAAAATATACCGACGACAAGCTCACATCGTGTCGCCTCAGCATTCAGCAATGCGCTGCGAGCTTGTAGATCGTCTGTTTATTGCCATTCGACGCACATTGAAGCATATTGGATTTTAAATCAGGCCTGAAAACACTGAAGACCCCTGTTTTTAAATGGTTAGCTTGAGTCTGTGTGTACTAGGGCCTTCACGAATAGTGATTTTTAGTATTCGAATTATTTCGACCTCAAAGTATTCGAATAGTCGAATATTCTACAGGACTGGCCAAACTGTCTAATATTAAGTAAGAGGCGAACATTGTGAAAATAGCAGATCTACATGCACACAACGCCTCGCGTTGCGACGCGTTGTTAGCATGTAGATCTGCTATTTCCACAATATTTATCTGCGGAACCGAGTCACATTAAATGTAATATCTACAATTCCAAGTGCTTGTCAGGGTGGGGGTCCCCAGTTCAAATATGTTTATTTTGGGAGTCACGGCCTAAAAAGGTGTGAGAACCCCTGGTATAGAGCATTAACAAATTCATCCACCAGGGGCATTGACAACTCTTTCTTATGACTTCTTATCTAGCCAAGTTTTTATCTAGCCAACGTATTTTTTAAAGAGAGAGAAAAAAAATAAATAAGAGAATATTCGACTTTGGTGAACAACGTCGAATAGTGACTTTGATATTCGAATATTTGGTGAATGCCCTAGTAGTGTGTATGGACAGGTGACTGACCGTCTGTCTGTGTGTCTCTCTCTTTCTCTCTCTCTCTGCCTCAACAGGACGAGGTGTTCAAGGCTGTTCCCACCCCGGTGTCTCCTCCCCCCCCTGCACCTTCCACTCCAGCAGCGCCCGCCACCCCGGCCTCCACATCGGCCCCCACTACACCCGGGACCCCCAACTCCATTTCCCCCACCGGGCTCCCCAAGCGCAAGACCGGTGAGTGTCTGGCTGGCGGTGCCGTTATCGCCGTCGCCGTCCACCCTGCCCCGTTGGGGTCCTTGGTAGGGCTGTCAAAATTATTACATAATCGTCTAATCGCGATTATTTGACATAATCGCGATTATTTGACATAATCGCCATAATCGTTTCCATGTTGAAAGATCTTCATATATTTTTTTAAAAGTCAAAAGTAGTGGAAATAGCAGATCTGCAAGCTCACAACGCGTCGCATCGCGATGCATTGTGAGATGGATTTTGAATGGCTGGCAGTGCTTCCTTTGTCATCCAAACAATATCTTCCCGCAGCTATAGTTGTCATTATAGTTGTGGTGTGTGGACCCTGCCATCCAATCTGAGTTCAAACCATTTTTGAAACAACATACTTATGGTTCTCAACCTGTGGGGTCCCCAGATGATTAACTTAATGTGCAACATTGTTTTCTCTCTCAACAGTAAACAAACCAACATATTGTTTAAGTGTATGGACTATAGAGGGTATCTGCACATTTCTAAAGTGATAATTTAAGGACCTTTTAATACCTCTAAAATGACAAATTAAACATTCGCCAAATTGTCAAATATTGGAGGCAGATCTACATGCTCACAACGCCTCACATTGCGAGGCTTTGTGAGCATGTAGATCTGCTATTTTCACAATAGAACCGTGTTATACAAAATGTAATGCCTCAACTCTTAGTGCTCGTCAGGGTGGGGGGGTCCCCAGTTGAAATAATGATTATTTTGGGGGTCGCGGCCTGAACAGGTTGAGAACCACTGCTTTAGACTTTTGTCTTGTTTTTTCTTGTCAATTCTTTGGCCATCAATGCCTGCCACGTATAGAGATCATTTTCTGTATATTTAGTTAGTTCAGGCTAAAGGTGTGATCTTTGATCAATTTCAACCTTAACAAATCCATTTGGATCAGGAATTAGGGGGCTCGAGGGTCGCCGATTAACCCATTTAGAACGGGTACACATCATTGTGTATCATTATTTTATGCTTTAACTATTGAAAAATAGCAGATATACAAGCTCACAGCGCGGCACCAAGTGCCACACTGCGAGCTTGTAGATCTGCTATTTTTTTTTAATCGTGAAAATTAGAATTTTGATCAGATTCTATAAGTGTCTTTTGAATCCTTCTAAGATCTTTTGAAAAACCTATGTTTCTATGTCAGCAGTCTGGCGAGCCATCGTCAAAGAAAAGGTCCTTTTCACTTAACTGGAGCTCAGTTAGTCGGTTCTTGAGAGACTACTATGTCAGTGGTTCTCAAACTTTTTAATGTGAAGGACCCCCAAAATTATATGTATTTGGCCACAGACCCCATCTCAAAATATTTAGTTCCAGGGACCCCCCAGAAGCAAAATTTTTGTTACAAACGTTCGCTTTGAACGTTCGCTTTGTTCGCATTTTCATGACTTTTTCAAAAATAGCAGATCTACAAGCTCGCAGCGCGGCACTCGGTCGAGTCTCGGTGCCGTGCTGTGAGCTTGTATATCTGCTATTTTTCACTGGTTAGAGCATTCAATAATTCTAGGCCTAAATGGGTTTTAAAGAACCGTTCCCATGCCTGGAGTTCTGTGTCGACTTGCATTATGCAAAAAAGGATTCAACCGAGTATTGGGGAGCCGTTTTCGAACTGTATTTTTTTAGTACAAAATCAAGGTATTAAATAAGGTATTCAGAGGGAGTATTGCATATTTAGAGGGGAGAACATAAGCGGCTTATTACCTCCTCTTCTCTGTGAGGCGTCGGCGGTTTTTTCATTAACAGAGCAGAGACGTCGCTGTCGCGCCGAAACCTCGCATCTCCGCGTTTCCAACTTATTAGCGCCCTACTAACGTCTTACGAGATCGTCAAGCAAAAGTAGCGAAAATAGCAGACCTACAAGCTCACAACGCGTCGCGTTGTGGAGCTTGTAGGTCTGCTATTTTCGCTATTTCAGAACATTTTCCTGAAAACCGATGTTTTTTTTGGGGACGTACGAGCTTTCCCGACTAGACGGACAGTGACGAGAAGTGCCTCCAATTGTCTTGGCCCTGCATCTGCAGAAAGGAACGCAGCAGCCTTTTTTCTTTATGGTGTGTTGTGTAGATTTAGTTTTCCTTTCTTTATTATCCCCCCCTCCCCCCGTTCATCACTTTTCTCTATCTGATGACTGTGTGATTTCAGCAGGGATGCACGCAGTGTTTTACTCTGTTGATTCGTTCCGCAGTGGCGCAGGCAGCACCGCACGACACACACACACACACAGACACACACACACACACACACACACACACACACACACACACACACACACACACACACACACACACACACACAGCGCAGCAAGCAAATTACCTTTTTTTTCCTCCACACTCCAGCGGATGTGTGAAATTAAAATATCACTATAATATGCCTAATTTACCTTTGTTAATAGCTAGAATTAACATGATAATTATTCAAAATTATCCAGGGAAACAATCTGTCTTTTTTTGTTTGTTTTTTTGTTTTTTTGCACCGTCTGCAAAATGTGTAATAGTAAACTACAAACTTGGGCCAAAACAAAAGTTACTCAGATGTGGAACCCAGGAAATGGGTTGTACAAACACAGAAGACTTAATGTCACATACTGTGAGAAACAAAAGTATATATTTTTTTAATATTTTGTTTCACTGACATATTTTTCCACAATACAAATATATTAACATTGTTGTTGTTGCTAGTGTCTGCCCCCGACACTCGTGCCGGAATGACCCAGGCCCTCGCAGGAAGTGTACCTGGAAATGTTTATATTTATTTTATAAGTTGATACACAATAATACTAATAATAATGTCTTTTGCGATTTTTGTACATAAAAGTATATAGGTTCAGACTGCTGAATAGACTTACAGAGAAAGCTGGAACGCGCGCGCGCGCACACACACACACACACACACACACACACACACACACACACACACACACACACACACACACACACACACACACACACACACACACACACACACACACACAGAGTTTTGCAGCGTTCATATCTCTGTGTTAATATCTCTGAGGAGTTTTTCATTAGTCCAGAGTCTTGCTCGAGTTCCATTTGTTCTCTGGAAGAAGGAGAGGGGGAAAAAAAGCATTTCACAACTTATCATCTCTTTGTGCCGTTTTGACGGCTGCGTTTTATCAGCCAGAATTAATGCATGCTCCCCTCCTTAACCAGTTCTTCCTCTTCCATTATTACCCATTATTTTATGCTTTAACTATTAGCAGATATATGTGTGTACTGTGTCAGTACCCCGACCCCCATCTCAAAACATTATGTATCAGGGACCCTACCAGAAGCAAATATTTGAGTTACGAATGTAAAAAAATATATATATTCAGAGATTTGCACACATTTTCATGATTTTTCAAAAATCGCAGCGCGTGCCGCGCTGTGAGCTTGTAGATCTGCTGTTTTCAATAGTTAAAAGCAGTTCTTCCTCTTCCTCTCAACAGCCAGGAAGCAGTTCCCCAAGAGGAAGCTGGAGGAGACCAGCGGCAGCAGCAGCAGCAGCGAGGGCCTGAAGGAGGAGGTCGGGTCGGCTCAACCCCAGGAAGGTCAACAGAAGAAACGCCCCCGCGTCGACAACACTGACCAGCACGCTGGCACTGGTAATTAGCCATCTCTCTCCCCTCCTCACCTTCCCAGGGATTAATTAAAGTCTGCTATGTTTATTTAATCAGGGAAACGTCCGCAGAGTGCTCTCTGTCTTTCTGTCTCTCTATCTGTCTCTGTGTGTGTGTGTGTGTGTGTGTGTGTGTGTGTGTGTGTGTGTGTGTGTGTGTGTGTGTGTGTGTGTGTGTGTGTGTGTGTGTGTGTGTGTGTGTGTGTGTGTGTGTGTGTGTGTGTGTGTGTGTGTGTGTGTGTGTGTGTGTGTGTGTGTGTGTGTGTGTGACAGCTACATCCTGCTTAACCCGTTAAAATCGGGACAGCATCTTTGTCATTTTAGATTTTAGCCATCAAGCATCTATACTGGAGCAATTGGTGGCAAACCTAAACCAGAATGTTTAGCTACATATTCTCACAAACACCTCTCACAAACATAGCCACCACGTCGAACAAACGTGAAAATTTACAACTGTCCACATTTTAAACATGCCACTCTTTGAACCGCATTTATTTCAATTTAACAACATCTCGCCTCACGCAGAGCAGCCAGTCCTGACATAGTATTCTGAACATTCTGGCCAGTGCTGAAACGTCAAAATGATCATCAGGGTATCAAGTTACAGAGGGAGGGAGGGGGAGGGAGGGGGGAGAGGAGCTGAGCAGAGTAGAGTATCGAATTACAACAGAGGGGTGTGTGTGTGTGTGTGTGTGTGTGTGTGTGCGTGCATGCGTGCGTGCGTGCGTTTATAATTTGGCTATTCAAAAAATGGCAGATATATAAGATCATATAGCGCATCAGTTTGTGCCGTGCTATGGACTTGTAGAAATCTTGAAAATCTTTAAAGCGAAAATCTTTTAACTCAAATCTTTGCTTCCGGGGGGTCCCTGGAACAAAAATATTTTTTTCAGATTGGGGTTTGTGGTCAAATACATAATCATTTTGGGGGTCCTTGGCATGGAAAAGCTTTGAGCACCACTGATATTTAGCAACATAGGTTTTCTTTTAGACCTTTTTTAGAATGGGTTAACCCTCAAGCCTGGGGATCGAACCCAGCCACACAACCCCCTCAAGCCTGGGGATCTAACCCAGCCACACAACCCCCTCAAGCCTGGGGATCTAACCCAGCCACACAACCCCAATGTTCTGCTGTTCAGCCACTGTGCTGCTAGCAGCCGGGGATCCAGTGCCTTGCTCAAGGATGTCTCGGTGTTAAAGGCCCACTTCACCCCTGAGACAACAAAATCTTATTTTAATGTTGTTTGTGATACAATAAACACACTCCTGGGGTTCTTATTAACTCATTCGTAGTTTACGGCCGTAAAGCCCGTTAATTTCTCTGTCTTTCACTGCCGGCTTCTCCGAGTCCTACCTGTTAACGTGGGCGCTCGTCCAGTTCCCATCGTGCGTGATCGGACACTGCTCGTGTGTTCGCGTATTCCATCAGCTTCTCAAATCCGTTGAAACTTTTTCAATTGATCAATAGGTTCTCCATCTGTAAGCCGCGGAGTCCAGACAGTAAGCTGGGCCAAAATAGAGGACGGACTTCCGCTTCCGGTTCAGGGACTCCAATGTTAAAGTTGTCCGCTCAATAATGTGTCCGTGTAGAAACCGATCACGGAGCATTAGTTCCGGCCTATTTTAGTTGCGCTTCGATAAAAAAATGTTTTTTAATTAATTTTTATTACATTTACGGGTTCTACGGGCATGGCAGAGAAGGGGTACAAAGGGGTATTTTGATGGCAGAGTTTGTGTTAATCAGGGAATATTATCAGAATACCTGTTAAAGCTGAGAATAAATTCCTTACCAAACAATTTCTTCACCAATGTGTTCGTAAAGGTGTCTAGTAACATACCTAACAAAGATTGAAATTCAATATCCCTAGGAGAATCTTTGACAGCTAGGGTAATTCTGGGTCTCATTCACTTAACCCTTCTTGTGCCTATCCCGGACAAGTTCGGCTTTTTTTCAATCCAATACAATGTTTTTTTTGCTATTTTACTTACCCTGAGCTGCTTGTAGAGATGTGGGTGGTCCTGGCTCGTCCTACGCTTTCCAACGAGTGATTCTAGATGGTCCGACGATTTATTCCATTGAAAATGGTTTAGAATACAGTTTAGAGCCCCCCCAAAAAAACTGGGCGCGACGTATTCCGGGGTGCCTATCCCGATCTAGTCCGGGATATTTAATAAAATGAATTAATTAATCGGAGGCCTCAACAAAGCCCCGTTCTAATTTTCCATCCATGCCCCGGGCCGCGACTCTGTTTACATCGGCCCGTAATCGGGCAACGCCGCCGCACCGCGCCGCCCACTCCAATACAAACTCACATCTTTAGAGACCTTTTTCTCTGAACTGTGTTCCCAGACCAGCGACAAAGTTTTATTTACGGCTGAATCGCCGAAAATCGATCTTCTAAAATGAATGATAGCCTATAGCAACATTGTTGCTATCTTCATCCGGGTCACATTGATCACATGCACCAACGTGGAAGCGCGCGTCACTGCTACGTAGCTCCCTGTATGTTAGACTGGTGGTCAATGGGTCTATCCCTGGCACTCTAGCGGCCTCTTGTGGCATACAACTTGTTAATATACACTATACTATAAGGGAAAAGAATACTCCCAAAACACTAGGTGTTTTTAATTATTCTGAATACATTGCAAGCATTTATTTTGCATGAAAAACATTCCTTGGGCAAAAAATGGACCCCATAAAACTGTGAAAAGTGATGACTCGTCACTAAACCATCGTTTTTTTGGGGCAGTTTTTAGCCCAATGAAAGTTTTTCATGCAAAACAAATGCTTGCAATGGATTCAGAATAATTAAAAACACCTAGTTAGACCCCTTACATGCTACTTAAAGCATATTTTTGGGAGTAATTTTTTCTCTTTATAGTATAGTGTATAGTAAGTGAAAGAGACCCAGAATTACCCTAGCTGTCAAAGATTCTCCTAGGGATGTTGAATTTCAATCTTTGTTAGATATGTTACAAGACACCTTTATGAATACATTGGTGAAGACATTTTTTTTGGTAAGGAATGTATTCCCAGGTTTTATTAATATCCCCTGACTATATGTGTTTAAGTAGTCGAGGGATTGCTTTGGAGAGCACTCTCTCCTTCGCGTCCCCAACCCCGCCCACAATCTGCCCCGGCTGAGGGTGGGGATTCGATTCGGCGATGATGTTTTGAGTTGCAACGGCCCACGTTTCTTCTATAAGGTTCAGACATACAGTAAACATCCAAGTCCACTGTGCCAAGTGTGTGGGAGTGCAATAGGAAGCCAAATGCAATATAAAAAAGCACCCACACGCTGCGATGTCGTTTTGCCGTTATCATAATGTTTTTTGTATTTAATGAGGAAAATCACGAGTTTCACTCGTGTAACTCTTCTTCACCTGCAAGTATGGTTGGTTTTAAGGCCACTCAGTCTTTTCAATACTTGCACAACACAATTAAACAAATGTATTTTGGTTGATGTAAATGAAAGGTAAAACCAACAATGTGTTTCAGTACGCATTGTACAAGTCTCTAGAACTCCCCTGGTTGGATGGAATGCAATTCTATCAACAATATTCCATCATTTGGCGTTTTGATGGTGGAAAGTCTTAACTCATTCTGTGCCGATCCCGAACTAGTTCGGCTTTATTTCAATCCAATACAATTTTTTTTTAATTAATTCACTTACCCCGAGCTGCTTGTAGAGTCGTGGGTGGTCCTGGCTCGCTAGCCGCTAGCCAGCTAGCCATTCTACTCTGTCCGACAATATATTCCATTAAAAATGGTTTAAAATACATTTTTGAGCTCCCCAATGTTCACCCAATGTTCGGCGCCGCTTCCGATGAGTACACGAGTGTGCCGATCCCGAAGTAGTCCGGCTTTTTTTAATGAAATGAATAAAATGATAAGAGGCCTTCTGAAGCCTGGCCTGATTTTTCTAGCTACTAGCCGAAAGCTAGCAACCTCCCGGCCGGCCGTTATTTGCGAACGAAATCGCCAATCTCCGCCTAATCCAATGAAAGACCACATCTTTGAAGGCTTATATCTCTGGATTGTGTCTTTAGGGAAGCGGCGCGAGGTTTATTTACGGCGAAATCGCCCAAAAATGATCTTTTAGATGACAAAATGGGAATAGCCATTCTGTTAGCATTATCATCCGGGACCTTTCCACGACGTGCATGAACGTGAGCACGTGAGGTCCTGGAAGGTGAGGTCCTGGAAGCTAAAGCGCTCGCCTATGAGAGATACCCTGGCATTCTATGGCCCCTAGAGGGCGCTGGCACTAAATGAGTTAACAAGCTGGTCCCATGTCTGTGAAGGTCATCAGCATATGATTCACGTCATACCTCATGCATGCCCTGTGAGTTTTACAATTTACAATTTAGGGACTTGATCCAGAGCGATTTACAATAGAGGGTATGCAAGTCCACTGGGACCCGCCCCCCTATTAAATCTAGACTGAGTGGCAAAACATTGAGCAGCATGGAGCATTGGCGTTTGGAAGTGCTAGTTGCAAATCACTCAACGGCCCTGCATACCACCTGTTTATAATTTGCACAAAATGCAGGAGGCAGAAGGATGTTGTGTTGTTGAAAACGAGTGCTTCCAAACTCTGACACTTGGAAAAATAAAAACCTGCACAGAATGTCTTGACACCAAGTAGCTCATAACATGTATATGGTGGATTTTTATGAAACAAAAACTGTCAATGGCAGAAATTAGTTTTTTGCCACTCAGTAGGCGTGTTCCCACATAAGTTCCAGCAACAGTGATGTCACGCGCATACCCTCTATAGCAAGGTAATACATCAATACATCAACACCAATACATCAAATGCAAAGAAATGGTAATCTAGGACCAAGCACCTATTCAGTAAAACTAAAAACGTTATAAAAGACTAAAAAAACGAATCTAAATCCACTCTTTGTCAAATCCCGCCCTATTTTGCTCTCGTTACTAGGTGGGACGAAAAATTGTGGATGGGAGGAGGGAATATTTTTCATAGCCTCATTATTGCTATTTAAAGTACCAAAAGATAAACATCTACGTGATATTCATAAAAAGGGAACACAAAAGTACAATACTGCCCTACAAAAGCAGAGTGCAGTAACTACGTTTTCGGACACACCGACTTTTTTGTGTCGCCCAAAGGTCAAATTAGCCTTCATGATAGATATACAATCAGTGTAATATCACTTTTATGTCTATATCTCATTTGGCTGATCAGCTGTAACACTTTTAAGCCCATTTTCAGCTAAATTCTTGTACGTTGTTACTGCACTCTGCCTTTGTAGGGCAGAATAGTTACATTGCAAAACAGGGGTTTCCCCCCGAAAATACATGTTTTAATTAGTTTAATCCCAGTGGGACAGAAAAATGAGGGCTGATTGTTTTTATATTGGAAATGAATGGGGGGACATTATAGCGTCATTATTGCTATTTAAAGTACCAAAAGAAAAACGTCTACATTGCAAAACAGGGGTTTTCATCGTCCTTGATGATTGGGTCGTGACATGTGTTTCGTAAGATTTTCTGGTTACTTGCGTGGGGGCGTTATCATCCACTCATCAGGATTGATTGAATACTTTATTAGCTTGCAGAAAAAAGCACATGAAAGTACAGTTGGGATAGAAGTGATTCATCTATAGCGGTGTTTCTCAAACTTGGACATTTCAAGGTCTACCCTTAACTCTGACAGTGTACATATTGGTTCCATTTGTACACTGTCAGAGTTACAGACTGGTATGGGTCCATTTAGACCCCCTAAAGGAACCAACAGAGTCCCTGGAATCCACTTGAGAACCACTGATCTATAGGATAACGGTCATCATCCAGAATAACATTGTGTTGATCTACAGTGACCACTGTACACCGTTTTCTTGGTGTACGCATAGGGTTGCCAACTCCCAGAGTTTCAAATACGGGACACTTCCTAATGAAACTTGCGGCGTATTTTCGGTTATAAAGTTGGCTAAAACGGGTATTTTCCTATATTAAATCATATTTTTCCTTTCACAATATTAATTTGGGTGTCTTTGGGCCACCTAACCTATTACCTTAAAATCATGTACCGGTAGTGTAGTCCTATATTGTATTTCTCTCAATTTTCCAAAACATATAGCCTAGGCCTACCTGGTTCTTATGTGCCCACTCTCTGGTTACCCAACACTAGTTTAATCATATTGGCATACAGTAATAACCATTAGGTTTTAAAAACAAAATCAACGCATGCTTATGTTATTTCACATACCAGCCTGTCTGGGGTCGCTTTAGTTGGCAGACAAGACTACTGTAGTGTTCCCAGGAATACCATCCCATGGCTTATCTTCTGCTTGCTTTCCTGCTTTTTCACCTTGTGTCATTTCTCAATCATCCCGTCATTCTTATTTATCCCCCAACCTTAAAATATGGGACAAAGAGCGTATCAGTTCATTACGGGACACGTCTTTTAGTTTCCAAAAAAGGGACGATCCCGTATTTTACGGGACGGTTGGTAACCCTATGTACGCCACACATCATGCACTCGCCAACTTGTGGAGTATATAGTATAACCTTTTCCCACGCCACTGTAGACCAGTTCCTATGTTTTTTTGTTTATTTTTCTCAACTCAACAGTGCATTCGTCTTTGTATTAATGAGGCGTTTTATGCACCGGCAACTCTCGCTATAAAATCCCCCTCTATGTAAGCCGTTGACTGACTGTTCTTGCTGACACAGTCTGATTGCATCCTGCATTGACATTCTGGCTCACCTGAGGAAGAGTTGCTTCTTGTGTTTTTCCTTACATATTGCATTAATGCATGAGCAGAGCGTCGGGGCGAGGAGATGGGGGAGAGAGAGAGAGGCGGTCTGGGGAACCGGAAGGTCACTGGTTCGTTCCCGGGTCTGCCCAGTCTGTGTCCCAATGTCCCTGAGCAAGACACTTAAACCCCTAACACAGGGGTCTTCAACGTTTTCAGGCCAAGGACCCCTTAGTTGAGCGAGAGATGAAGCAGGGACCCCCACAACCTTTTTCAGAGATTCCATATAGTTTCATCGTTTGACAGCACAATCCTCTGTGTGTTTTTGGATTCATGTCAATCTCTTTTCCCCCTCTACACCAAACCTTGTAGATCTGCTATTTTTGGCGAACGTTCTCAGAATATGGACGCTAGGGTTCAAGTGGTTAACTCATTGAGTGCCACCCTAGTCACCACTAGAGGGCGCCCAGTGGCCATAGAAAATCCCATAGAGATATGCTGGTATATGCAGAAGCCCTGCAGCCATGACTTGCCTGAACACTTTCCTTTGTGCATGTACAGGAAGAGGATGAAGTTAGCTTGAAGTTAGCTATTGGCTACCAAGCATTTTAGAAGCCTTATTTTCGTCAACTTAGCCATGATTAAACCTTGCACACCTCATGCATGGGAAAAAAACAGAAGAATGAGCTCTAAAAAATCCAATGCAATCCTGGATTGCATTGGAGTGGATTTGTGCAGTTTGTTCACAGCTTTCAAACAAAAAAATCCGATTGGAAATCCGTTCAGGCATTCTTGAGATAATCGCATATAATATAATAATCTGAATATAAAAATGTTTTACATGTTATGTAAACAAACATGGCTGCCCTGTATGTTAGATGGGGTTGTATGGGGGTGGAACATGCAAAATCGCGATTGAAATCATGTTCACTAGATTTGATGGGGTCCAAAAAAAAAAAAAAAAAAAAAAAATCATTTTTTTTTTTTTTTTTTTTAAAGCCGAACTAGTTCGGGATCGGCACTCTGCGATACGCTAATAAAGCCGAACTAGTTCGGGATTGGCACTCAATGAGTTAATATAAAAAAAGAGAAAAGGTTTCTATCACAACGATTTGGAGGACCTCCTGTAGTAACTCTGAGGACCCCCTGCCCTAACAGCTCCCCTAAGGGCTGCTGTATCAATGGCAGTAACTCTGATGTCTTTTCTCATAAATGCAGAAGGCAGACGTCTCTATTGTTTCCATTGAAACGCCAGTCGTCATCTTTTTGAACTGAAACTCTTCCCGTCATCATAGTCACTTCAGATCTTTTCTTTTCCTCTTGCCACAATCCAAGGTCGGCTGGGTCTGCTTAGAATCTTTGACGCGTTCATAATTTCTCCACTTAGTTATTCAGGGTTTTTCCCTTCACAGAGAACGTGGTTGTAGTTAAGTTTCAATAGGTGTTGTCTTTCCTTATAAAGTACCTGCACTTCACCTTACCTTCAAGTGTCTGTTCTATCTCTCTCTCTCTCTCTCTCACACATTTCGTTGGGTAAAAGAACAGCCCTTGCCTCTATGAATATCAATCCTGTGTGATTTACCGCAGGGGACCTGCTGTGATGTAAAAAAGAAAAGAAAAAAAGAAAACTCATAAACTTCCCCAAGTAAAAGAACAAGGTCGACCTCTATGAATCTGCTGGCATTTATCTCCTGGGTGATTCCACTTCTTTTCTCCCTCTCTTTCTCTCTCTGCAGAAAAGGCTGAGGAACCGATGGAAGAGGGAGCAAAAGATGAAAGCGGTGAAAAGGCAGTGACCGAGGCGACCACCACGCCCATGGAGGAGGACGAGGAGGAGAGTAAGACAACGAACGGCGATGGAGCGAAGGCCGAGAAACGGGACGTGAAAGAAGAGAAGGTCGAGGAGGAGAAGGGAAAGGAGGAGGAAGAGAAGAAGAACAACAGCTCCGGCGAAGAGGAGGAGGGAGAGAAAGACAAAAGAGCAGCAGGGAAGAAAGATGAAGCGCAGGGAAAGACGGCGCGAGGAGGAGGAGGAGGGACGTCTGAAAAGGACGAGGCAAAAGGCGGAAAGAGGAGCCCTAAAAGTCAAAAAGCGAAAGAGCAGAAAGATAAGGAGCCGGCGAAGGACTCCGCCAAGAAAGCCCCCATCAGCAGTTTCTTTGGTGAGTGTGCGATTTGCATAGCTCAGCTGCATGCACACGCACGCACGCACGCACGCACACAAAATAGATGTCTGTAAATGTTTCTTTTTTTATCAGCTGGCGAAGATGGCAAAAAATATCGCTTCCGTCAACTCCCACCACCCCCGCCCGCACACACCCCACACCTTATTATTAATTTATATTCATATTTTCTTTAACATAGCTCCTAGAAAAGCTGCGGTGAAGATGGAGAAAGTGGAGGACAACGAGGGAGAAAAGAAGACGGGAAGTGCGGAGAAGCCGAACGCGCAGAAGACCGAAACAACGGAGGAGAGCAAGGAAAATATTAAAGAAAAGAAAAGGTCAGAGTAGAGGAAGGAAGTACAACAGAGGGTCTTTTACACGGGGCTGCGCATACAGCCCAGTGTAACCCCTTAGTTTTATTTAGCCTCATGAACCCTAGCAGCACCCCTCTTCTAGGCATGTCATATACTTAGTGATAGGCAAACATACGGGGAAAATGGCTACAATCTCCAGTTTTTCAACATTATGGCGTTTCCACCCCGACAGCGACAATATAGGGCATGGGTCTTCAACAGGGGGTTTGGGACCCCTAGGGGGTCCTCGTAGTTACTACAGGGGGTCCTCCAAATCTTTGAGTGATAGAAAGTTTTTTTCCCCTTTTGTTTATATTAACCACTTGAACCCTAGTGTGCAAATTCTGAGAACTTTAGCCAAAAATAGCAGATCTGAGGCGTTGTGACCTTGTATATCGCTATTTTCGGCAAAGAGGTTTGGTGAGGGGAAAAAGAGCAGACTAAGTACAGAGTGAAAGGTCAAGTTTATTAAGTATTGACGGTTTAAGTGGTTAAATATCTGAAAACAAATTGACATGATTCCAAAATACACTGATTGTGCTGTCAAAAGATGAAAGTATATGGAATCTATGAACAGGTTGTGGGGGTCCCTGCTGATTTTTTCTGGTGACTCATATTACCCTCCTAATACGTGAGCAGACAGTGTTTTTTCAATAACTCTAACCCTAACCCTTGTATTTATTTTTTTTCCATTTTCCCAAAGAATTATTAAAAATAAATGAAAAAAGTTATTGAAAAAACACTGTCTGCTCACGTATTAGGAGGGTAGTATGAGTCACCAGAAAAAATAATGGGTGTTTTTAATGAATCCATCATGGTTAAAATGGAGCTTGAAGTTACAATGGGTGTGTATGTGGAGAGGCCCTGAGCCTGGAGGGCCTGGTAACATTTACATCAAATATCTAAATATTGAATGAAGCAAATTAAAAACTGTTCAGGGTGTTCATAAAAGCCTGATTAGACGATAAAATGACCAAAAGTTTTTTTGAAAGTGGAATATCCCTTTATTAACTCCGAAGTGTGCATAAATGGAACCGACCGGAGTTGACATCAAACACTGAGGATTGTACTTCTGTATGTCTGGTCTTTTGATCTGTGCATCTTCGTCCGTCTCCGTCTGACAAAATGTCTTTGAAAAGCAGACACTAATGTGTGGACGCATGCCAAGCCTTGCTCCGTCGAGGGAGAGAGAGGGAGGGCAGGGGAGTCATAAGGGGGGGAGAAGTGGGACTGAGTTACTAGGGCCCAGGGTGGAGGGGCCTTAATAATTTTATACTTAAGCTATTGAAAAATAGCAGATATACAAGCTCACAGCGCAACACCGAGTGCCACGCTGCGAGCTTGTAGATCTGCTATTTTTGAAAAGTGAAAATGTGTGCAAATCTTTCAATATATGTATTTTTTTAAGCGAATATTTCTAACTAAAATGTTGCTTCTGGGGGGTCCCTGGAATATTTTGAGATGGGGGGGGTCCGTGGCCACATACATATCATTTTGGGGGTCCTTCACATGAAAGGGTTTGAGCACCACTGACAGAAACGTTTAAGAAAAGTTCAAAAAAAAAAACTTTGAAGGATTTGAAATATTCGGCACTCGGTGCCGCGCTGTGAGCTTGTAGATCTGCTATCTTTCAATAGTTAAAGCACAAAATAATAATAATAATGTGTTCCCTGTCTAAATGGGTAACACCCCCTCCCCTTATGAAGAACATTCATGGGGGGCCCGCAGTGAATCCTTGTACCCAGGGCCCAGAATTTGGCGAGACACCCCTGGAGGGAGGCCCTCTTCGGTCCCAGCCATCTCGGCTCAAACGCGTCACATCTTTGCGCGTCTCAGATGGCTGCTCCAAAGAAACCTCTTAGGGAAACTCTTCCCTAATTGCACTGTGCCTAATAATAATACGCTTGAAGTGCTCTTAAAAAAAAAAGGCGTCCTTCAGATCTGGCCCGTGCTTTTTGTTCTATTTACCAAGCTGTTTGTCTGTTCTGTGTGGTTGGTTTCACGTTGGCAGACGGCCCTCCACTCACTACTCGTCCAGTGTCTCTTATTATCAGGCTCTCTGCTTATCGCCGGGGGCCCATCTGTGCGACTGGTGCTGCTAACGATAACCATCTTCACAGTCTGCCTTATCAGATGACCATTACGTGACTCGTGCGGCATTATCAGGTGACCGTTTTAAGAGCCGTGGCAGTATCTTTAAAAAAAAATTGTGTTTTGTGTCGGTATCCGTCTTCCTCTGAAGGCCCGTTCAAATAATATTTTCTCCCAAATGTCCACCCCCCCCCCCCCAAACCTCCTTACCCCCTGCAGTGAGAAGTCATCATCGTCAGACCAGCGCACTGATTACGACCCGTCCAAACCAAAGTACCATCCTGTGGACGACGCCTGCTGGGAGCGCGGACACAAGTAAGAACCAGTGTTAATTTTTTCAGCAAATTTTGATTTAGTCTTAGTCTTTTGAATAACACACCATTTAGTCTTAGTCCTGTCTTAGTCTTCTGAAATTGTTTTTGTCTAGTCTAGTCTTAGTCGACTAAATATCAAAACATTTTAGTCTTAGTCTTAGTCTTTTGGGATTAGTCTCAGACTTTTAGTCTTCATCTTTTAGGATACGTTTTTTAGCCTAATAGAACCACATAACTCTGAATAAGTCATTGTCTTCTACTGCCTGTTACTTGGTCAAAATAAACCATACATAAAATATGTATTTGGCTTTAATTTCATTGCAGTTACATACCAATGTAAATTTTTGCAGCCATTAGTCTTAGACTTAGATTTAGTCTTAGTCTTTTGAATAACACAAATAACAGTCTTAGTCTTAGTCTTTTGAAACTGTTTTAGTCTAGTCTAGTCTTATCGACAAAATATCAAAATCTTTTAGTCTTAGTCTTAGTCGACAAAATTAACACTGGTAAGAACCCAGCTCTCCAGCTCGTCCTGCGGCACCCGGAGGGTTAGATATTCACAGGGTTCCCACGGTCATGAAATTCCTTGGAAATATTTTGAAATTAGAATTAGAAAAATATTTTTCCAGTACTGGTAAAGTTTTGGAATCGATCAAGGGTCCTGGAAGGTCCTGGAAAAAATAGCTATGCATTGTCTTTGGTTATTGATTTTGTTAATACCTCTGAAATGACAAATTAAACATTGGCCAAATTGTCAAATATTAGAGGCAGAAATTGTGAAAATACATGCTCACAGTGAGCATGTAGATCGGCTATTTTCACAATAGAACCGTGTTATACAAAATTCCTCAACTTAGTGCTCGACAGGGACAGGGTGCCGGGGTCCCCAGTTAAAATATGATTATTTCTGAGGTCACGGCCTGAAAAGGTTGAGAACCACTGGCATACACTACCTGTCTTTAGGCATTGCGTATAGGAGTAAGCGACTTGTTATTGAGCGGAATTTTTGTTATAATATAGTCTTGGAAATTGGGTTAAATATTCTGGAAAAGTTTTGGAAATTCATTGGTAAAAATATGTGGGAACCCTGTATTCACCTGCGGCGGGACCAGAGCATCGCGGAGGGTTAGATATTCACCCGCCTTAGTTTGACTGAGGTTAGGGTTAAGGTTTGGTTTAGGTGCTACCTCCCGGTCCGTGGCCCCCCCTCCGTATCGTCGGCAGTTTAACATTTCACCTGTGTCACCTAAGGGGCCAAGTCCCCCCTCCATGGTGCCAAACAGACCATGGCCACGGACCCCAACACTCTGGGGGTGTACAGATACTGTATTTGTTGTTCATCAGAAATTGCTCAAAATTATGATATATCTCTGCTGCTGTCGGGCAGTTACCAGCTAACGCTAGCTAAGGAAATTAAAAAAATATCCAGCTCAAGTGGAGTTAAGAGGATTTGGCCGAAGTGACGCTTTTCACTACTTTTAATTGGTTCAGTGTTTTTTTTAACCAACGCAGAGATGTAAAGGGTGTTCAATAGCATTGATTTATGAAAATAAATCAAAAACCAGAAAAATGGAGTTGGCTGGTTTTTGCCAGACAGGAATCCTAAAAGGGAACCGTCAAGGAACCTGACCATTTAGAGGTAATCGTTTATAAACCGGAATCGTTAAAATCCATTTGGCGCATAATTATCAATAATTTAGCTGGGGGACCCCTCGAAAACCCCTTGAAGGACCCCCCGGGGGTTGTCCCCCATGCACCCCACTGTGAGAACCAGCAGTCTAGAGACGCACGCACAGCATTATTGTTGTGTCGTTTAATCCACAGTATCCGTTTTTTCCACTTGTGAAATATAATTAAATCTGGCAATATTTGACAGGTTAATTTAATTCGGAACAAGCGTTTTTCTTTGCAGCAAACCTGCGTGTGGGATATCTGAATAGACGTTTCAAAGCCAGCAGTGCAGTAACAGAGTGACGTTTCAAAGCCAGCAGTGCAGTAACAGAGTTTGTTCACTAAATCGCTGAGAAGTGCAGTGCATCCCGCCGGAACCGAGTTGTTATTATGGACTCGGAATACAATTAGGGAAATAAACGGTTTCCTTTTTGACTTTGACTGGTGGCACCAGATGGGTGTGATTTAGCACTGGCGTCAGGACTGTTGTTCAGATGACATCAAGTCAATGCCAGTAATAATGCCAGCCAGCCAGCATTTTTGCTTCTATCACGGCATCATCTCTCCAAATAACGCCTGAGTCATACTTCAGTTGCGTGCTCTAGGCTGTCAGTCACGACCCTGACATTTCACTTGACGATTAATAGAGCAAATAAGTCTTGACGGTCACAGAGCGATTTTCCACTAGGGATGGGACGATACGCGATATTATCGTTTATTTATTGTGATAAAAAAACACTCACAATAATCGTATCGTGGAGATTTAATTTATCGTGATATCGTCCTCCGTCATAGCCTGGTTAATAAACCAGACTGCACAACACCACCCCCTGTTGGTAGTGCGAAGTGTGTGATAGAGTCTGACGCTTGCAGTCAGGCTACCTCCGTCATGCACTGGGATCAATTCACCTTTTATTTACCGAGCTGCATATCCGGTGCCACTTAAACCCTCTATGTAAAATGTACTTATAATATACGTACTTGAGTCTTTTTTTTCACTTTCTATCAAATGTCTTTGCCAAAAAACAGCCGATCTACAAGCTCACAACGCGTCACGTTGTGACGCGTTGTGAGCTTGTAGATCTGGCAAATGTTCCGCCCCAGGATAATGGATTTTGATTATCGTGATAAAATCACAATTTCTTCAATCGTCCCATCCCTATTTGGCACACACTGTCGCAAACATGAAACATCATGGGGAAAATGCCACCTTAATGTGGATGTAGTCACAGTAGGCATCTGTCAGTAAACTGTAAGTGGAGTTAGATATTAATTCCCAGACTAAAATGAGGGATCTGACACTGCCGCTGTTTTTCCCTTTTCTCCTCTGTAAATATAGCTATTTGTTGTTGACATGTATCAATGTGTTAATATTCTATGCTCTGTTGATTAATTCAGTAGTACATAAGACCACAATGGAAACAAGTCCCAAGGACTTGTTTGTTTTTAACCTTTTATCCTAAATGTTTTACTGCACCGCAGTGCTGCTTTTGACTAATACAGTATTCAATCAATGAAAATACAATAGGCTATTTTACTCAATGAAAATACAATAGGCTATTTTACTCAATGAAAATACAATAGGCTATTTTACTCAGGGATATTATGGTGCATCAACTGACTACAATTCTCAGCTTCTGAAGCTATTCCTCACTAAAACATAAATAAATGCCTGTAATATTGTTTTTCGTGATCATTAGAATGTCTAGAACATGTACATATTTTATTATTTTGAAAAATATCCCCAAAATGCAAATTAGAGCATGATTTATGATTTATGGCTATAAAACCTTACAAAAACATTATTAATTTTTTAACATTACATTTTCCTGTGATTAGGACTCCTACAACACCATCTGATTTTTTTTTAATTTTTTTGGGCCAGTAGAAATTAATTCGGGCCTTGCAGGGTTAAACGTTACCTAAAGACTACATGTCCCATTGCCCAACTGATCACGGCACTCCCACCACGTTGTGTTGCTCTGGATCTATCCTTTCTGTAGAGAACAGTGTTGACAGTTCTCAGTTGTTTCATCAAGGAACTAAATATTAACACATATGGTTAACTCTTGTCACGGAATCTAAGAATCTCACACAAAATTGTTTATACTGTATGTTTATATTGTAAAAAAATTATAGGGTTTAGAAATGGGGGGAAATATCTCCGTGATCCTGGGGATAACGGAGTGGCGTCAGCACTTTGTTACTCTGTCGTCATACAAATAATAGTGATTTAACGATTTGAATTGTGTTTTGGGTATTTCTGTTTGCCTTTTAGGCTTTTTAAACAAACGTTACACTGGGCAAGAAATGACTGACGATGATTGGTAACGGTAATCAAAATAAATGTACCGTGAACGGCCAAAATAGGTAATGTTTAATATTTTGTGCGGCACTACCAAGTATAAATCAGACTCGAGGAATGCAGAAGAAAGATGGGTGGGACCACATAAGTATGAATAACTTAAGATGAATGACATAAATTGGAAATATAGATTTAGTGTCTGAATACGGCCACATTGACTCGGGGAGGTTGTTGCCTTTATTACCAGCAGGACTGATGCATTACACTAAAGTCAAGTCGTAAAAACACACGTTCCAATATATATGACTTGACTTCCGTCTCTCAAAATGAGTGTTGGCATTTATTTGATGGTAATAAAGACACCTCATCTCACTATAAAATGTCTTTTAGGAATGTACACACATATTCCAGGAACTTGACTTTGTATTGTGTATACAGTTGACTGTATACCAGTGTTGATTTTGACAACAAAACTTAATTTTCTTTTAGTTCTACTGGATCTCTTCTCCATCATAGCTTAGTTTTTTAGTTGCTTTGTTTTTGTTTAGTTTTGAGTGAAAAAAGGTAGTTAATGAAACATTTTCGTCATAGTTTTTAGTCAGCGAAGTTAACACTGCCTGAAAATGTATTTATTTACCATGCTATCTTGTAATATAATGGCCTCTCTCTGTCCACAGAGTGCCGTACCTGGCTGTAGCTCGTACCTTTGAGAAGATAGAGGAGGATTCTGGCAGGTGAGTTCTCTCCTCTCTCTCTATACTTATTTTCTCTGTCGGTATGTCCAAAACAGTTTTTTTTGGGTTATTATTTAAAAAAGATTTAAAAAGTGAAAATAGACGATCTACAAGCACACAACGTGTGCCTGTAGATCTGCTATTTTCACTACTTTTGTGCGACCATTTTGTATGATGTTGTAGGGCTTTAATTTACGGAAGAAAAAAAATAAAACATTTGAAACTTGGAGATACGAGGTTTCTCCCTGACAGTGACGAAAGGAGAAACAAAAAGTCAAACTATGGAGATGAGAGGTTCCTGCCCGACAGGCAACGATGTGTACAGTTTGCTTCAAGCTGCATCGGTCATGGAAACCATGTCCGATAGGTATATTCACCTCCCAGGTGTTCTCTGGAGATATATCTAAAAGGTTCCTCACAAAATGAGAGATGTGCTGTTTGGGTGAAAAGAAGAAGTAAGAGAGTCTATATTATATATTTCACACAGACACAATGAGTGATGGAACAACATAAACAAAGGGCAGGGAAAGTCATGTCTGTGGTTATTGACAAACTTTCAGACGCGATTGTCTACTTTACAGATATTGTACACACACACAGGTACACACACACACACAATATGCTAACCCTGTAGTATATACTGTACTGTATATGACAGTGGTTCTCAACCTTTTCTGGATCAAGGCCCACTTGAAAATATCGAATATCGAAAGCGTTCCTTCAATGCAACATTTCCAGAGCATTGTTGCGACCGTCAGGTCGCATTTACTATCAAAACCTCCACCGGCTGTCCTTCCG
Source organism: Nannobrachium achirus (assembly GCF_963921795.1). Classification (NCBI taxonomy): domain Eukaryota; kingdom Metazoa; phylum Chordata; class Actinopteri; order Myctophiformes; family Myctophidae; genus Nannobrachium; species Nannobrachium achirus. Next base: position 25,849,700 of record NC_137814.1, on the reverse strand, counting down.
TCAGTCCGTCAGTCACACGTCACACGTCACACGTCACACTTTTGCCCTGCTCATATCTCCGCAACCGTTGCCGCGATCATGCCAAATATTGCACACACACTCCTTGCCTGCCAATCAATTCTCACATGCCCCTCTTCTAGCGCCACCATGAGGCCGATTCTTGCAAAACACATTTTTTGACACTGTTCCTACAATTTTTGCCCTAAAATCACGCAAATCGGTACACAGTATGTCTACACTCATCTCATCAACATGGATCTGTCCCATATAGCGCCACCATCAGGCTTTTTTCATACACATTTTTGGACACTGCTCCTACAAATTTTACCCTAAAATCACGCAAATCGGTACACACTTGCTCTACACTTATGTCATCAACATGGATCTGTCCCATTTAGCGACACCTTCAGGCCGATTTTTTAAAACACATTTTGGGACACTACTCCTACAGATTTTGCCCTAAAATCACGCAAATCGCTACACAGTATGTCTACACTCATGTCATCAACATGGATCTGTCCCATATAGCGCCACCATCAGGCCGATTTTTTCAAACACATTTTTGGACACTGCTCCTACACATTTTGGCCTAAAATCACGCTGCGACCTGACGGTCGCTTATCTCCCGATTAGGGAGTCTTACTGGTATTTATTTTATCAATCAATCAATCGATTGTGTTCCTGGGATCAATAGAACTGACATAGTAGTATTTAAAAGTCCTTCAATTGTCACTTTTTGTGTATACTGCACGTATATGTTGGCTTGTTTGCAGTTGAGTGAGAAAACAATGTTTCACATTAAACTAATCATCTGTGGACCCCCCAAAAAAATCCTCCCCAGCTTGATGTGTAGGGAATTCCCCCCCCCCCCCCCCCCCCAACACACACACACACTCACACACACACGCACACGCGCACACACACACACACACACACACACACACACACACACACACACACACACACACACACACACACCTGTCATACAGTAGGAGTCTCCAGAGACTCAATTTCACTCTCCAAGCCCACAGCCCCACAGCCCTCCGTCCTGGTGTAACAGGGGGGATGTCTTTAACAGCCCCACAGCCCTCCGTCCTGGTGTAACAGGGGGGATGTCTTTAACAGCCCCACAGCCCTCCGTCCTGGTGTAACAGGGGGGATGTCTTTAACAGCCCCACAGCCCTCCGTCCTGGTGTAACAGGGGGGATGTCTTTAACAACCCCACAGCCCTCCGTCCTGGTGTAACAGGGGGGATGTCTTTAACAACCCCACAGCCCTCCGTCCTGGTGTAACAGGGGGGATGTCTTTAACAACCCCACAGCCCTCCGTCCTGGTGTAACAGGGGGGATGTCTTTAACAGCCCCACAGCCCTCCGTCCTGGTGTAACAGGGGGGGATGTCTTTAACAGCCCCACAGCCCTCCGTCCTGGTGTAACAGGGGGGATGTCTTTAACAGCCCCACAGCCCTCCGTCCTGGTGTAACAGGGGGGATGTCTTTAACAGCCCCACAGCCCTCCGTCCTGGTGTAACAGGGGGGATGTCTTTAACAGCCCCACAGCCCTCCGTCCTGGTGTAACAGGGGGGGATGTCTTTAACAGCCCCACAGCCCTCCGTCCTGGTGTAACAGGGGGGATGTCTTTAACAGCCCCACAGCCCTCCGTCCTGGTGTAACAGGGGGGATGTCTTTAACAGCCCCACAGCCCTCCGTCCTGGTGTAACAGGGGGGGATGTCTTTAACAGCCCCACAGCCCTCCGTCCTGGTGTAACAGGGGGGATGTCTTTAACAGCCCCACAGCCATCCGTCCTGGTGTAACAGGGGGGGATGTCTTTAACAACCCCCTTCCCCTTCTTCCTCTTCTCAGTAGTTCTCAAACTAAACTGTCATTTCACCCCCAGGCTCAGGAACATCGAGACGCTGTCCAACCTGCTCCGCTCCGTGCTGGTACTTTCTCCAGGTAAATGTTTTATTTTAACTGGGGACCCCCAAAATAATCATATTTTAACTCATTGCATGCCAGGCCCGATAGTCCCGAGATTATTTCAATGTCTTTCCCCGCCAGGCCCGATAATCCCGAGAAAGAAAAAAAGAAAAGAAAAAAAAATCAAAAAAACTTTTTTTTCAAAAAAAAATTTGGACCCCAAAAACTTTAGTAGGCATGATAGCAATCGCGAAATTGCATGTTTAACCCCCATAGCAACCCCATCTTTCAAACATGGCAGCCATCTTTGTTTACATTTTAGGAAAACATAATGGCTGCTATCTCATGAATGCCTGAACGGATTTCCATTCGGATTTTTTTGTTTGAAAGCTGTGAGCAATGTGCAGACACGTGGTGCATTATCTAGGCATGGGTTTGCATGATCCGTGCACTATGAATTACATGGAAGTCTATGGAGACAGAGGCAGGGGAGAGTACGAAGGTATTGTTAAATGGCGGGGAATGTGTTAACTGGGGACCTCTCACCCTACACAAGCACTTGGAATTGTAGGAGTTGGCACTACATTTAGTTTGACTCGATCTATACCATTGTGAAAATAGCCGATCTACATGCTCACAACGCCTCGCATTGCGAGGCGTTGTGAGCATGTAGATCTGCTATTTTCACAATTTCTGCCTCTTATATTTGACAATTTGACTAATGTTTGACCAGAGGTACTAAAAAGGTCTTTAAAGTCCTTAAATTGTCACTTTAGATACCTTCTATACAATTATACTGTATGTTGGTTTGTTTACTGCTGAGTGAGAAAACAATGTTAACATTTAGCTAAACATCTGGGGACCCCCCCCAAAATAATTTGGGGATCCTTCTGGGGGTCCCGACCCACAGGTTGAGAACCACTGGTATACAGTATGGTGTGTGTGTCCCCGTAACTCATTGGTTCTCAGCCTTATGTGTCAAGCTAAACATCTGGGGACTCCCAAAATAATGTGGGGACCCCCTGGGGGTCCCGACCCATAGGTCGAGAACCACTGCTGTAACGCATGGGACCGTGCTGCACCACCATCACTACGTTGTATTTGGTGTGTATCCCCGTAACGATGCACCATCACAGCCAGCTGGGTGCAAGCCCAGCCCATCATCCCTTTTTATCACTGAAGGAGGAGGATGATGATGATGATGATGATGATGATGATGATGATGGAGGCCAGCTTGCAGATGAAACAAAATCATGATGGTGTGTGTGTCGTGCCAATAATCACCCTGACGGGTTTTATTTATCAATAATGACCGGCTGGCCATACATTCATTATCCTGCTTAAAACACGTCTACTCAACACTTAAAGGAGCTATAGTCAACTTTTTCTTGAAAAACGGATGCTAAAATAAAAATAATGTTTAGAAAATATTTTATAAAAAGATAAGCTTCATATATGTGTTTCTATTCAAAAATGACCACATAAAGTGTAAAATAATGATAAAATAATAATTTTGGCCATTGTCAGACCAACACTTTGTTTACATTCTAATCTATAGACTAGGATGTAAACAAAGTGTCGGCCCTACAATGAAAAAGTTGACTATAGCTCCTTTAATATTAATAAATTGATGCAAAAGTAACATCAAAACGAAGTGCTTACGGTAAAGTATTCCATAAGTGTTGCACTGGCCGTCCGCTCAGCGCAACACTGTCGTCTCGGAAAACAAGGAAGTGATCAGATCAAATAGAATCCATTTTCGGTTATTGCTACAGTATGTGTATTTGCTTGCTTCAAATGTTTTCAAAAACATTCTTGAGAGCAATGTTTTGTTGTAAATGACAGATTGTGTTTGTTTACATTGCTGTTATGTTGCATACAGCTTAAAATTCAGGTGCTCTAAGCCATTGATTATGTTATAGACGGAGCCGTCATTGTCAAGAAATAACACACAGCTGAATTCAGAGAATGACCAATCAGAATCAAGCATTCAACCAAGCCGTGTAATAATGGGAAATAGACGCGAGGAGAATTTATTTATGGTTTGAAGAGACATCCATTCATGAGTGGAAAAATATTCAGGTTTGGTTTAGGATTAAGACATTTAGATGTTAGGTTTAGGGGATCAGAGGTAGAGTTATGCCTGGTTTTACATTTAGTTGCACGCTGGTGTCGTACTCCTACAAGCTCACAACGTGTCGCAGCGCCTTATGGTTAAAAATGTCAATAAAAAGAAGGCATTCATAAAATCACTATTAAAATGTTTATGTCCTCACAAGTATAGTAATACAAACCTGTGTGTGTACAAGTATAGTTATAAAAACAAGTGTGTGTGTGTGTGTGTGTGTTTGTACATGTACATTTCATGTGTTTGTTAAAGGAGTGGTTCGCCCCCAAAATGCCTTTTTTTTTCTATTGATTACTCACCCCATGGAGTCTTGAGTTCAATAATACTTTTTTGTATTTGTCACATTTTTGCAAGACAGAAAATGTATCATGGTAAATTTACCCCCATTGATTCTGAATCAATGGGACCCAAATAAATGGCCCTGGATTACTTGACCCTTGACCCTAAATTTACCCCCATTGATTCTGACCCAAATGCATTTGGGTCCCCATTCAGGGCCATCCATTAGGGTCCCCATCCAGAAACAATGGGGGTACATTTACGATAATAAATGTTATTGAACTCCAGTCTCCATGGCGTGACTAATCAATAGAAAAAAAGTCATTTTGGGGGTGAACTACTCCTTTAATAATACAAACATCTGTGCCTGTGCCACTTGCAGGCACAGCTGCCTCACCTGCTGTGTGCCTGCCTGCATTACTTGATGAAAAATTGTGAGCTTGTAGATCTGTCATTTATTTTCACCTGTAATGACATGCCCAGATTAATGGTGATACATTGTGTGTGTGTGTGTGTGTGCGCGCGCGTGTGCGTGTGCGTGTGTGTGTGTGTGTGTGTGCGTGCGTGCAGATGACCTGCTGTGCTGTGTGTACCTGTGTCTGAACCAGCTGGGACCAGCCTACCTGGGGATGGAGCTGGGCGTGGGGGAGACGGTGCTGATGAGAGCAGTTGCCCAGGCAACGGGTAAATTGAGTCATCTGTTCATATAAATAACTCTGAAAACATAAAACACACACACACACACACACACACACATACACACACACACACACACACGCCTGGACACTCTTGACACATAACATTAGTTTGACTCAAATCTGTTCCATTGTGAAAATAGCCGATCTACATGCTCACAACCCCTCGCAACACGAGGCGTTGTGAGCATGTAGATCTGCTATTTTCACAATTTCTGCCTCTAATATTTGACAATTTTACCAATGTTTGACCAGAGGTACTAAAAAGGTCTTTAAAGTCCTTAAATTGTCACTTTAAGAAATGTGCAGATACCCTGTAATATTCACGTGTAGGTCTGTTGGTCTGTTGAGTGATAACATAATGTTAACATTAAATTGATTCATCTGTCCATATAAATAACTGAAAGCGTGCACGCACGCACGCACGCACGCACGCACGCACGCACGCACGCACGCACGCACGCACACACACACACACACACACACACACACACACACACACACACACACACCTGGACACTCCTGACACATAACATGCAGATGCACACATAGGCACAAATGCAAAAAAACACAGGTGCATGATGGTACAGTGGGGTCCAGAAGAAACGGTCTTTCAAAGAGCTGTTTGTTTTCCATCAATCATTTTTAGTTTTAGTTTATTTGCCTCCTTTTACTGCAAGTAAAACATTTTGCTACTATTAACACATTCTGTGCCAGCTTTTCACCACTAGGGGCGCCCAATGGCCACAGAAATCACCATAGATATACGCTGGTACATGCACAAGCCGTGCGCAGCCATGACGCGCCAGAACACTTTCCTTTGTGCATGACCTGGAACAGAATGAAGTTAGCTTGAAGTTAGCTATTGGCTACCAAGCATTTTAGAAGCCCTATTTTCTGCGATTTAGCCATGATTAAACCTTGCACACCTCATGGATATGCTTGGAACAGAGAAAATGAGCTCTAAAGATCCTGGATTGCATTGGAGTGGATGGGAAATATCGGCGGCGCGACGGTAAGGTGCTTCGGTAAGGCCTCTTTTTTTTAAAAGCCGGACTAGTTCGGGATCGGCACCCCGAACGTTAATAAGGTCCAAATAAAGCCGAACTAGTTCGGGATCGGCACAATAAGAGTTAACAAAGTCACAATTTCAAACTTTTTGGTGTATATCCACCGTCTTAAGTACCGGTATAGTTTATACAAGTAGAAAACGCTATCGATAATAATCAGCCTTGCGTTACCAGGGTTATTGTGGTGACAAGTGACGTCTTGATTGGCGGGTCACGTTTCGGCACCCATCATTGGCCGGATTCTTCCCTCCCTCCCTCTCCTTCTGTCCCTCCCTCTCTCCGTCCCTCTCTCTCTACACCTCCCTCTCCCTATACTGCTCCTTCTCTCCCTCCCTCCCTCCCATCTTCCTTCTCTCTCTTTGTCTCTCTCTCGCTGTGCGCTGATTTGCGCTGACGTCGGGGATCCTCCGTATTGGCCATAATAATTCATACAGACTCACAGACAACTATCTGAAGTTCACAGCACACATTCTCTCTGGGTGCCAGAGGTCTCTGAGTTAGTGCAAAAGTTTCCAAATACGCAATTTTCCAGCACTTCTATGGGAGCATCATCTCAGAGGCTGTCCTGTGATGTTGCAATATGTCTCACCTTTTCAAATGTTCAATAGCTTTGAGGCTCGGTCCGGCTGTGGAGCAAAAGCCGTATAACTCCTTCCTCGCTTCTTCCTCGGACTTCAAATAATCCACGGCAAAGCTTTGATGTGTGTTTTGGATCATTGGCCTCACCGCGAAAATAATCCTCCTCTGTACAACTTAAAGCCAGGAGGGAAGGTTGCCCCGCTATTGTACTTTTTGGTCAGGGCGTAGTTTAGCCTGTGCAAGTCACTGACTCTGTCTCGCATGAGCTCTACGATTAACAAGTGTAAACTACACATTTCTATTCACCTGGCTTTAAGGAAGACTTTCTTCCACGTGTCACGCAGACGGTTTTGTCTAGTTTAGGGGTCGAAGAAGGGATTTGGAAAATGCTCTTTCAGTGAGGCTCTATTTTGCCAGCTGTCTGTTTGCCTGTAATTGTGTTTACTGTGGGTAAGGCGTTCTGTTGGTTTTGGTTTAGATGCAGATATCTGCATCCAATATCCCAAACCAACATATCAACATGTTTTAACTCATTTACTACAAAGATATTTTTTCGACTTTGGCCGTTCCCTACCACACTTTTTTGTTTTTCTCTTTGACAGTTTGTTATTGTTCCGACACATACAAGCCACAAGACATGTAACATGACCACAAAAAATGTATACACATATTTGAAAAAAAAGTCTTGTTTAACAGTGTATCATTTCCTTTTTAAACATTCAGAGTAGTAATAATAATGGTAATAATAAAATATAAAAAATATATATAAAAAGTAGTTAAGAAAAGAGTAGAAACAGTGTTTTTTTAGTTTGTCTTACCTTTTTAAAAGTAGTCACAGCATATCCATCTCAAGTAAGATCCAGTAGAACGTGCACGATCCACACGCACACCACAGCGCCGATGACAAAGGACCTCACGTGAATCCATCAAACCATCCAGAGATACAGGCTACACGCAGGGGTCTTCAACAGGGGGTCCGCGACCCCTAGGGGGTCCGCGGAGGTACTGCAGGGGGTCCGCGAAATTATTGCTTAAAAAAAAAAAAAGATTTCAAAAAATGTTTTTTTTTTTTGCCTTTTTCCACATTTATTTAAAAAATAAATCATGATTCTATCCATTTTGAATAGCTTGAATACATGATTACTATGCAATTGACATATTGTAGATAGTATTGACATTTGTTCTCAGTTAATAAGTAGTATGTTTAGAAATGGTTGTGGTACGGCCCACCCTGCTCGCTGTAACTTGAACATGTTTAAAATAAAAAATATGTCGTAGCCCCGACCCCCCCACCCTACGAGGTGGTAGGGGGTCCCTGCTCCATCTCCCCATCAGTTTGGGGGTCCCCGGCCTGAAAACGTTGAAGACCCCTGGGCTACAGGCTTGTTTATACTGCAGATGCTATGCAGGATCAGGAAAACAGAAATGGGTGTTTTCCTGCCAAATTTAACATGGGATCCCGCCTACCTACTGTTTCCAGCTCAAATCAGATCCGGTTATTTTAGAGTAGATGCGCACCGTCGAGATTTTTAATTAAAATAAATAAATAAATAAATCTGTCATATCTCGTCAGTGGTAGTGACTAGTGAGTGAGTGAGTGAGTGAAGACATACTGTAAACTTTACATGACATATTGGTGTCCATATGGTGTGGTTGGTTGCTTTGGGTCTGCCTGAAGGCATTGCTCATATAGACAGACAGAGACACACACACTCAGATGCCTCCCTCCTACACACACACACACACACACACACACACACACACACACACACACACACACACACACACACACACATTCTTCCACCAGCCAGTACTTGGCTCCCACGTACCAACACCCTTAATTGCCAATCCTGTGGCCTCCATTCTTCTCAGCTCATCAGCCTGAGCCTGAGTCGCCTCCTGTCTCTCTCTCTTTCTCTGTCTCTGTCTCTTTCGCTGCTCTCCACGCCTCGGCATTTACCGTCTTCCCCTCCTCCTTCACCGTCTGGTTGCCAGGGCGACAGTTGGACAAAATCAAGGCGGAGGCTGCGGAGAGAGGAGACCTGGGCCTGGTGGCGGAGAGCTCCCGTAGCAACCAGCGAATGATGTTCCAGCCCGCCAGTCTGACGGCAGGGGGCGTGTTCAGCAAATTGAAGGAGATTGCCAGCATGAGCGGTAACTCGGTGAGGCGCGCAATAACATTTTCATTAAACCGTTTGGGCCGTAGCACAAATCTGTGTAACTCTAGATTTGAACCACTTTAACCATTATTTTAGATATACAAGCTCACAGCGTGGCACCGAGTGCCACGCTGCGAGCTTGTATATCTGCTATTTTTTTGAAAAAGTGTGAACATTTGTGCAAGTCTTTGAATATTTTGACCCGATTCTATAAGTGTCTTCTGAATCCTTCTACGTTCTTTTTTTAAAAACCTATGGTTCTATGTCAGTTGTGCTCAAACTTTTTCATGTGAAGGACCCCCAAAATGATATGTATTTGGCCACGGACCCCCATGGCTGCTATGGTGACTACGTTCGTGTAATCTAATATGCCAAAACAAATTCCTGTGTATTACACAATGGCAAATAAAGGAATCGTTATCGGAATCTCAAAATATTCAGTTCCAGGGACCCCCCAGAAGCAAAATTCGAGTTACAAATGTTCGCTTTAAAAAGACATATATTCAAAGATTTGCTCACATTTTTTACAACTTTTCAAAAAATAGCAGATCTACAAGCTCACAGCGCGGCACTCGGTGCCGCGCTGTGAGCTTGTATATCTGCTATTTTTCAACAGTTAAATCATTCAACATTTTTAGACCTAAAAGAGTTACAAAGACACGAGAGAAAACGGACGCTGCCAAACAAATGTTTTTCCACTCAATTTGCCCGGTGAAATTGCGGCTGGTTTCAGAGAACCCTTGCGTGGTTGCCGGTCGTGTTGTTTATGCACAGAGGAAACTTTTATTTTTTCTGTGTGTGTGTTCAGCTAGAGGTAAAATAAAAAAAAAGGCTACAGTTCCTCCTCCGGGGCTAACTTTTCCATTTTCCACGGCTCCTTGTGAATAAGTCGTCAAGCCGTTGGAATGATTATTGTTATTATTACTCGGAGACCTCTTCTCGGTGCGAGCGTGCCGAGTGTTGTGCCCGATGGTGACCTCTCCTCTCCTTTGTATTCTGTCTCTCCCTCTCTCAACCACTGCTGCGTCTGTGAATCTCAATTTTCCCCCGTCGGGCCGCCTCAGGCCATGAATAAGAAAATTGACATCATCAAAGGCCTCTTTGTGGCGTGCCGCTTCTCCGAGGCCCGCTATATAGTCAGGTAACACATGCACACACACACGCACGCACGCACGCACGCACACACACACACACACACACACACACACACACACACACACACACAGACACAGACACAGTCTCTGACTGACTCACACAGTTTATGCATGCCCTCACTCACATGCAGCACACACATTCTCGCTCGCTCTCATTCACACTCGTGGCTGCATGCATGACTAGAGATGCGCTCACACACATAAACACTCACTGATTCTCGTTCTCATACATACTGCCGTGCCATATGCATTAAAAAGAAATGGCACATGCATGCAGCTCATGCACACAAAGCCACGTGGCTTATTTTGCCTGCTTGAGCGTGTATAGCTGTGGTCACTAATTGGTGCTGTAACAGGTGTTTTTTTTTTCAGCGGGTGGGTAGGTTGATTGACGCTTGTGTGTAGGGATGTGACGATAAGCGATATGATCGTTTGTCGTGATTGACTTAAAAAAACTAAAAAACGTTATCGTGATATCGTCGGCCGTCGCACACTGGGATCAATTCACCTTTTATTTGCTTTTATTTGCTCCGTTACCATTTAAACCCTCTATAATTGGTAAAAGGTACTTTATACGTATAATATACGTACTTGATACAGACTTTTTTTTTACTCTCTATGACATGTCTAGCTGATCTACAAGCTTGTGAGCTTGTAGATCAGCTATTTTTTGGCAAATGTTCCGCCCCAGGATAATGGATTTTGATTATTGCGATAATATCGTAAATCGCGATTTCTTTGGTCAGACTAATCGTGATATGAAATGTTCATATCGTCCCATCCCTACTTGTAATTGGCTTTTTGTTGGTGGGTTGGATGGACAGGTCGCTGGCAGGGAAGCTGAGGATTGGATTGGCCGAGCTGAGCGTCCTGGCAGCCCTGAGTCAGGCCGTCTGCCTCACCCCACCTGGACAAGGTAAGAGGGAACAATGGTACTCTTGTTAACCACCTCAACTAAGGCCCTGTTCATTGTTCAGACTGGCAGCCCAAAATCTGATTTCTGGCCCATCCAGATTGGAATCATGGCATTGTTTGTTAATGCTGTCTGAACCGCAAACAAATAAACATAATTTTGTTGCACATCAGCTGCCAGTCTGAACAATGCAGTGCTTTCAATCAGGGGGGCAATTGACCATATTCACCTGGCGGCCATGTTTGAAATTTGCATTGAAACTGGGTGGCATTTCATTAACTTAATGGCAAGATGGCCGCCGTGTGAATATGGTCAATAGAACAAATCCATTTAATTTATTATAAAATAAATACAAACTATATGACTATGTAAGACTACTGTTTTATTGTATTACATTTTTTTCAATTTTCCCCCTAAAATATAAAAAATAAATGAAAAAAGTTATCGAAAAGAGAAGAAAAAAAAAAGACTTGCGTTTTTGATGAATCTATCAGTTAAAATGGAGTTTGAAGTCATCAAATATCTAAATATTGAATCAAGCAAATTAAAATCTGTCCAGGGTGTTCACAAAAGCCTGAGTAGACGATAAAATGACCAAAAGGGTAATATCCCTTTTATACTGAGTGTACTGAATGTACTTTAACTTTACGCCACAGGTCGTTGGCCAGATGAAAGCACATCCACCTGGGTGGGTGAGTGTAGCTCTCAGGTGTTAGGTTGTGTTGAAAGCCCCCAGCAGCGCACGCTTAGAGCCTTGCCATGCTCATCCAGACATCCAGAGACCATCTGTGCCTTGTTGATGACACCATTGTCACCCAGACAGATCCTGTAGCCACCAGCCATATCCAATCAGATCATGAAAACAACCTCTGCTTAGCGGTGACGAGTCCCCCCCCCCCCAGGACTGCAGGACTCTGCAAAAAATCAACTCGTATTGCGATAAATGTAGGAAATACCCAGCCCCAACTCATAATGTTGACCAAAATAACACGGGATCTGACGAGTAATTGTGACCGTCGGGTCGCAGTTAGTATCAAAACGTCCGCCTCAAGTCCGTCCGTCCATAGACATAGAAAGGTAGACGCCTCATTCAGCTAGGGGGCGTATGCATTGAGCAACTAAGGGAATCTTCGTCGCTTCCGTGTTCATTGCTTCCGCGTGCGTCACACATACGGAAGTCGGTAAGCCAATCAGAGGCAGGTGGGGGCTGGTCTTTACGTATGCAGCCTATTAGAACAGCTGAGCAGCGCAACATCGGAACTGGCTCTGTTGAATTGAATTGTGGTCCTTGGATAAGTCACGGAAAAGACACGCTGCGATTGGCCAGTAGTCACTTTGACTGACAGCGTTCCCTTAGTTTTTTCAGGAAGTCCGGACTAGAATTTTTGCACATCGCTCCAATTAACTGCAGAGGCGAACGAGGCATCTAGCTCTTTATATCTGTGCGTCCGTCAGTCCGTCACGCAATGAGTCACGCTAATACAGCGCATCGCTGAGTGCCTCTCACATGGGTCTGTGCGAACGCTGTTCAGTCAGCTGTCACTGCTTAACACGCTGATTCACGGAACGCACCTCTGTCAGCTGGGGTGCACCTGTTGCCTGTTGGATAACACGCAGACGGACCTGTGTGTGTGTGTGTGGCCACTCATCTTCTTTCGGTAGAATTGTATAACACGCAGTTTCACGGACGTACAGTATTTCAGAATTATCTGACGGTCGCTTCAAAAAAAAGAAGAAAAAAAAAGTACCCTGACGGTTTCCCCATCCACTGCCATTCATTCGGGTCCCCATCCAGTGCCATGCATTTGGGTCTCCATCCGTAATCAATGGGAGTAAATTTACTATAATCAAATTTTTGTCTTGACAAACAAATATCATTGAACTCAAGTCTCCATGACATGAGTAAACAATAGGAAAAAAAAGTCATTTTGGTGGTGAACTACTCCTTTAAGTAAAACATGTGAGTACTTTTTCCACCACTGATCCAGCGTGTGCATCTGTGTGCTCAGGCTGTGCTCTAGAATCAACCTAACAACAACAGCACCAACACTGACGTGAACCTCTCATTAATTCACAGCTTATCAGTATTCATAGCCTCGCTCTGTACCTTTTTTGAGATGTGCCTTATTAATATGGGTCAATTAAACCACAGCGTTTATGGGAAAATTTGCCTTGATCAGTGTCTTAGGCTCTTGGCAAATGTTCTTGTTTTTTTCCCTTTCGTCTTGACTCTGTTGCATATTTATGTCACATGCTATTTTAAACAAGTTGGTCAATTAGGAACACTAGAAGCTGGGCCGCCCTTCGGGCGGCCCAGCGTCTAGTCGGCGACCTGGCCAACTCGGGAACGATGTAAATAGGGAATGAATCCCCCGCCCTTTAATGCAAACCCCATTATACCTGTTGTCATAGAACCCGTTTTGACCATCTGTTTGCCTGTGTCCATTTATGCCCATATATGGAGATATCTGTATCTGTCTGTCTGTCGGCGTCCATTTTATGTCCATATATGGAGATCACTGCAGATATAGTTCTGGGTCCATTTTATGCCCATATGCCCATTAGGGCTGCAAGCGAACCTTCGGGGATTCGAACGTTCGTTCGTTACGTTGGCAATCGAAGTTCGAAATTAATGGGTTCAGGTTTTTTTCTTTTTTTTTTTTTCTTTTTTTTTACACGAAAAATTATTATCAGAATGTGATAGGCCTATTCAGAATATCACAGTAGTAGAGATAGCCAAATACGAAATAAGTTAGGCCTACCGGTAAACACTAACAGTTAATGGTGACCGTTATAGTAGTTATAAAATGCACCAGAACAGCTTGGAGCGATCAAGGACCGTCCTCCGCCCAATTCCGCTCCTATTTGGGGCCGCGAACCGGGTGGCGAATCAGCCTCGCTGACACACGCTTGATGACAGTAGAGTGAGAGCAGCCGAGCTGGGCAGAGACAGACGTGTGTGCTCTGAACAGCGAACACCCATCCATGCACCCAAAGATTAAACAGCCTTTCTCCTAAGCATGAGCAAAGATGGATTTCATTGCAACCCCCTAAAGGATCTATGCGATTTCTGGGGTTGTTACATCGAGACCAGTTCAGCCCGAACGCGACGTGCTCCGACGCAGTCACCAAGTCTAATCATCATCCGTGCAACTCCGCTATACATTGAGCCTGTTCGTCAACAAACTGTGCAACATTTTCTCCGATTGGGTTGGATTTTCCAAGTGTTAGCCTAGGTGTTAATGCGGCCACGCATCCACGCGTTTTCAATGGATAAAACAGCGCATTTAAAACATTTCCTACACTGTTTTAGCTGGTTAAAGGTACAGTACGTTCGATGGTTCGAACGTTCGAACGTTCGGTTTTTATTCAATTGAACGAACCATCTAAGGTTCGATGGTCCGTTGGGAAAATCCCCCCGAAGTTCGAATCCCTAAAACAGGGCTAGATTACAGCCCTAATGCCCATATATGGAGATATCTGTCTATTTGTGTCCATTTTATGCCCATATATGGAGATCTCTGTATCTGTGGAGATCTATGCATAGGAACATCAGAATACGTAACCATGGCATTGTATGCCCATAACGTTTCGCTTGTATGCCCATATATGGACATCTCTGTATCTGGAGATCTATGCATAGGAACATCAGAATACGTAACCATGGCATTTTTTGTTGACTCATGTGGTGTCAGAATACGTAACCATGGCATTTTTTGTTGACTCATGTGTTGTATGCCCGGCATTTTTTGTTGACTCATGTGTTGTATGCCCATATATGGATATCTCTGTATCTCTCCGCATAAGGAGATTCCGAACGTTTCGCTATGGAGATCTATGCATAGGAACATCAGAATACGTAACCATGGCATTTTTTGTTGACTCATGTGTTGTATGCCCATATATGGATATCTCTGTATCTCTCCGCATAAGGAGATTCCGAACGTTTCGCTTGTATGCCCATATATGGACATCTCTGTATCTGGAGATCTATGCATAGGAACATCAGAATACGTAACCATGGCATTGTATGCCCATATATGGATATCTCTGTATCTCTCCGCATAAGGAGATTCCGAACGTTTCGCTATGGAGATCTATGCATAGGAACATCAGAATACGTAACCATGGCATTTTTTGTTGACTCATGTGTTGTATGCCCATATATGGATATCTCTGTATCTCTCCGCATAAGGAGATTCCGAACGTTTCGCTTGTATGCCCATATATGGACATCTCTGTATCTGGAGATCTATGCATAGGAGATCTATGCATAGGAACATCAGAATACGTAACCATGGCATTTTTTGTTGACTCATGTGTTGTATGCCCATATATGGATATCTCTGTATCTCTCCGCATAAGGAGATTCCGAACGTTTCGCTTGTATGCCCATATATGGACATCTCTGTATCTGGAGATCTATGCATAGGAACATCAGAATACGTAACCATGGCATTGTATGCCCATATATGGATATCTCTGTATCTCTCCGCATAAGGAGATTCCGAACGTTTCGCTATGGAGATCTATGCATAGGAACATCAGAATACGTAACCATGGCATTTTTTGTTGACTCATGTGTTGTATGCCCATATATGGATATCTCTGTATCTCTCCGCATAAGGAGATTCCGAACGTTTCGCTTGTATGCCCATATATGGACATCTCTGTATCTGGAGATCTATGCATAGGAGATCTATGCATAGGAACATCAGAATACGTAACCATGGCATTTTTTGTTGACTCATGTGTTGTATGCCCATATATGGATATCTCTGTATCTCTCCGCATAAGGAGATTCCGAACGTTTCGCTATGGGAACATCAGAATACGTAACCATGGCATTGTATGCCCATATATGGACATCTCTGTATCTGGAGATCTATGCATAGGAACATCAGAATACGTAACCATGGCATTTTTTGTTGACTCATGTGGTGTCAGAATACGTAACCATGGCATTTTTTGTTGACTCATGTGTTGTATGCCCGGCATTTTTTGTTGACTCATGTGTTGTATGCCCATATATGGATATCTCTGTATCTCTCCGCATAAGGAGATTCCGAACGTTTCGCTATGGAGATCTATGCATAGGAACATCAGAATACGTAACCATGGCATTTTTTGTTGACTCATGTGTTGTATGCCCATATATGGATATCTCTGTATCTCTCAGCATAAGGAGATTCCGAACGTTTCGCTTGTATGCCCATATATGGACATCTCTGTATCTGGAGATCTATGCATAGGAACATCAGAATACGTAACCATGGCATTGTATGCCCATATATGGATATCTCTGTATCTCTCCGCATAAGGAGATTCCGAACGTTTCGCTATGGAGATCTATGCATAGGAACATCAGAATACGTAACCATGGCATTTTTTGTTGACTCATGTGTTGTATGCCCATATATGGATATCTCTGTATCTCTCCGCATAAGGAGATTCCGAACGTTTCGCTTGTATGCCCATATATGGACATCTCTGTATCTGGAGATCTATGCATAGGAGATCTATGCATAGGAACATCAGAATACGTAACCATGGCATTTTTTGTTGACTCATGTGTTGTATGCCCATATATGGATATCTCTGTATCTCTCCGCATAAGGAGATTCCGAACGTTTCGCTATGGGAACATCAGAATACGTAACCATGGCATTGTATGCCCATATATGGATATCTCTGTATCTCTCCGCATAAGGAGATTCCGAACCGCGAGTCGGGTCGGGTCGAGGCCCGGCACTGCACTCCGTGCGGTGGCGGGGAACGCGCGTGCCGAATCTGAAGCCGGTGGGACGAACGGTTCTCGAGATACGCGGATTACAAACAAACAGACAGAGATTTGTCGCATTTATAGATAGATAATTGTAATTCATATCACAGCAATTTCTTCTTCTTTTTTTCCCCCTTTTTTTGCGGCCCTGTTCCGCCTCCCAAAAAACAAAAGCTGATGTTGTAGAGAAAAACGTTCAAAGTGATTCGACTAGGAGCTTTTTAAATAATGTGGTGTGTGTGTTTGTTTGATGATATTCTATTCTTTTTCTTCTCTCCCATGCAGATTTCCCCCCCACCGTGCTGGATGCTGGCAAAGGCATGAGTGCGGAGGGCAAGAAGGCCTGGATCGAAGAGAAGAGTCTCATTCTGAAGCAGACCTACTGGTGAGATCAGTTTTCCCCCGGGACCCAAACTAGTGAAAACAGCAGATCTACAAGTGCACTACGCAGCTATTATCACTACTTCCTAAACATTTGTTTTCTAAATTATGGAATTTCTTAGATTTTGTCCCTTTTTTACTCATGAAATGACTTACTCTTAGCATTTAAAAAAAGGGCTTTTTTGGTAAAGTTTTTTGAAAATGTTTTGAAATAATGTTAAAAACAAAATGTAGGAAACAAAAAAACAAAGGGACCCATAAAAATGTGTCTGTGACCCACAAATGGGTCCCGACCCAGTGTTTGGGAACCAGTGGGTTAGATCAACTCAAGTCTCTCCACCAACACTGTTTAGGACTGTCACAATTACTACACAATCGCCTAATCACAATTATTTTAGATAATCGCAATCTGTCTTATAGGTCTTAAAAAATCAAACCATCAGTTCGAATTGGAGTGGTGCATTTGAGCAGCTATACCCTGTGTGTGTGTGCGTGTGTGCGTGTGTGTCTAGGCTGCGCAACAGTGCCACTTCTGGTCACCCAGCGGTATTGCAGCTGTTCATGCTGATAGGGACAGACAGACAGACACGGGACACACAAGCGGCTTCTCCGCTCCAAAAACCTTAAATGTGCAGATACCCTGTATACAGTATACACTTATACAGTGTGTTGGTTTATTGAGTGAGAAAACAGTGTTGCACATTAAGCTATTGGACTGTGCTCAAGAGTTCGGGGGAAGGAATTCAAACGCCAATATATCAGTGGATTAGAATGCTGATGCTGAAGTATTCAGTTTGAAGAAGAAACTTGATATCGGTCGATATTTATTGCCTTGTCATATCCATCCTTTTATGCCTCTTTTGATAACGATGTCTCCTCTCCCGTTTTAGTGAGCTGCCCAATTATGACGTCATTATTCCAGTCATGCTGAAGGAGGGCATAGACCAACTGCCCAAGCACTGCAAGCTCACTCCAGGTAACCAAGCCCCCCCGCCCCGGAGCGGGCTTTTTGTGTTATCCTTTTAGCAGGGGTCTTCAACGTTTTCAGGCCAAGGACCCCTTAGTTGAGAGAGAGAGATGAAGCAGGGACCCCCACAATCTGTTCATAGATATAGTTTCATTGTTTGACAGCACGATCAACAGTGTATTTTGGATTCATGTTAATGTGTGTTTTCAGATATTTAACCACTTGAAAGGTCAATACTTAACTCACTTACTGCCAATTTAAAATGCCCCTCGAGTGGCACTAGTGCCAGAAGCCTCCATAGACTCCCATGTAATTTATAGTGCACAGATCATGCACGCCCATGCACAGATCATGCACCATGTTTGTGCAGGCTGTTCACAGCTTTCAAACAAAAAAAAAAGATTGGAAATCCGTTCAGGCATTCATGATTTATCAGCCATAATGTTTTCTTCAGATGTAAACAAAAATGGCTGCCATGTTTGAAAGATGGGGTTGTATCGGGGGTGGAACATGCAAAATCGCGATTGAAATCATGTTTACTAGATTTAATTGGGTCCAAAAAAAAAAAAAAAAAAAAAATTTTTTTTTTTTTTTTTTCTAAGTAAAAGTCGCCCAAAGTCGCTTGGCAGGGAACTCCATAGTGAGAAAGTTGCTCTAAAAGTCGCCTGGCACTGTATGAGTTAATAAACTTGACCTTTCACTAGGGATGGGTACCGAAATTCGGTACCGGGACAGAACCGATAAGGACATGACGGTTCCTGGGTACCCAAAAAGAATATTTACTTTCGGTACTGCTTATCGGTTCCTAGACGCACCATTAAAAAAAAGACGTGCTATCCGTTCAAGAAAAGGCTTCATGATTACATTTTATATATCCTTTGACTATCTGTCAGCACCTGTCCCCGGTTCCCGAGGCTAAACTAATGTGAGTTAACTTACGTTACAACTTGTATTCCTCCAAACACACACAGACACACAAGCACACACACAATCGGGGGACGCGTTGCCACTGACTGGCAGCGGTAGCGATGCTAGCAACGTTAGCAGCCCAGCCACCAGTAGGCTACTACAGCTGAGCCCTGTATAGCCACACAGAGAGACATGAGTTGGAGACGAAACATTTATGACAGCGTGGGATTCATCTGAAAGACTGTACGGCAACAGCGCTTGTGTGAATGCGGACTCCCGTGCGACACTGCATGTCTGCGAGTCCGACTGCGTCTCTCGCTCGCTAGCTCGTCGAGTTGTGTTCTTTTGTCAAATCTAAGCTGGCAAATCTAACACTTCCGGTAGCCGATCTCTTCAGAATAAGATATGTTGCGCTAGCAGCAATAAGACTTCCAGATTTCTTAAGGCAATAAGACTTCCAGACGGTGGTCGACTTCTTAATCTCTTCAGAATAAGAGTATCCCAAAAGACATTGAAATATGATTTCATTTGCATGATTCATTAAAACTGTAAATTAAACATTAAAATTAAATTTTAAAATTATGTTTTTGTGTAAAAACCAAACCATTTTGGAACCGAAATAGGAACCGTTAGGAACCGGAACCGATAAGCAGAACCGGAACCGGAACCGGAATCGTAAAAATCCAAACGATACCCATCCCTACCTTTCACTGTACTTGGTGCTCTTTTCCCCCTCCAAAGCTCTTTGCCGAAAATAGACGATCATCTACAAGCTCACAACGCCTCGCACTGCGAGGCGTTGTGAGCTTGTAGATCTGCTCTTTTTTGGCTAAAGTTGTCAGAATATGGACGATAGGGTTCAAGTGGTTAATATGAGAAAGGGGGAAAAACAAGTTCCTATCACACAAAGATTTGGCGGACCCCCTGTAGTAACTCTGAGGACCCCCTAGGGGTCCCGGACCCCCTGTTGAAGACCCCTGCTTTTAGCATAGCTTGTCTGTCCTGCCGTAACGTTTCCCAAACTTGCCGTGCAGTCACGTGTCTGTCACTTTACCTAAGAATACAGTAAGACTGACTCAGCAACAGCTGTCGGGACCGTGGCTCCACGCGCGCTCCAACGTCATCAGTCCATACATGGAAGACTCTTCAGAATTGTATCTTTAGACATTGTTTAGGATACACCCTCTCAACTATTCTTGTCACACTGTCCGTGTATATAATGGGACCATGCCTGAGAAATGGGAGCGACAGATGGGCATGCGTGTCGCTCAGAGCTCTTGAATATATTGTTAATAAATGTTGTATTTCATTGCACTCCACCCTCTCCCAGAATTCAATTTATTATATTATTATTACACCAGTCAATCAATGACTCGGGATGAAGTCAAAACATGGGCATTTACCCTGACAAGCACTAGGCATTACATTTAGTTTGACTCAGTTCCACAGATAAACATTGTTAACTACAAGCTCACAACACCAATGTTAGCCTCTTTCTGTCGTAATATTTGAGAATTTGGCCAATTTGGCATTAGAAATGTCTTACAGGTCATTAAATTGCAACTTAAATCTGCAGATGCCCTCTATAAACTTAAACTGTATGTTGGTTTGTTTACTGTTGAGTGAGAAAACAATGTTAAGCTAATCATCTGGGGACCCTCCAAAATAATGTACTTGAGTTTGTGAAGTGTCCTTGAACACCCAGAACGGTGTGCCACAAGTCTGATGCATTATTACCACTATTATTAAGTCAGGTGAGGGTGCTACTTAGGCTGTTTGTCTTTCTGCTGGCCACTGGGCAGTCCAGTGAGTCCACTAAGCGTAGTCTATATGTTTCTTTACGGAGACAGAGTAGAGATGGAGTATGCAGAGTCAGGCAGTGCATCACACTCTGGACAGAGAGGAACTCTGCTGGATGTTGAGCCTGTGCCAACTAGAGGTGCACAGGCTTCCAGAGACCAAGGTTTTAATGCACTACTGCAGTGGTCTTCAGCGTTTTCAGGCCAGGAACCGCTTAGTTGAGAGAGATGAAGCAGGGACCCCCACAACTTTTTCTTAGATTCTATTTAGGTTTGTATTTTCAGATATTTAACCACTTGAACCGTCAATAAGTAATTAAAACCCTCGGTTTCTGAGGCTAATAAGTAATAAACTTGACCTTTCAGTCTGTACTTGGTCTGCTCTTTTTCCCCTCTACACCAAACCTGTGAGCTTGTAGATCTGCTATTTTTGGCTTCAGAATTTCTCAGAATAAGGATTCAGGTAGTTAATATAACAAAGGGGAAAACAGTTTCTAACACAAAGATTTGTAGGACCCCCTGTAGTAACTCTGGAGACCCCCTAGGGGTCCGGGACCCCCTGTTGAGGACCCCTGCACTACTGTATTAACCTTGGATTCAACGATTCTACAAAATGCCTTCTAAATCAGCATTTCTCAAACTTCTTCATGCCAAGGACGACCCGCGAAATGTAACTGCTGTTGTAAAGCGTTCTAAAGAGTTTTCTGAAAAACATATGTTACTACATATAGATAAAATGTAACGGGTTAAGCAGTGGTGGAAAAAGCTCTCAACCCTGGTATGAGAATCAAAGTATAGATACTCCTCCCGTTCAAATATTACTCAACTACACTTGTAGATCTGCTATTCTTTTAATAGATTTTATACATTTGAAAACTTGTGAAATGGGACGTTCTGCATAATGAGTACTTTCTACGTTTGGTACTTAGAAACCGTAGATTTCCCGCTGTACCGCGGTGCCATGCCCGTCGATCCCGGAAGTTTAATTAGCTTTAATCATTATGAAAGGATTAAAAGTATTATCGCAGATTTACGCTGATTCTGGCTCTTTAGGCCCGCCCCCCTAACTGTATCCGGTCATTTCCGGTCTGGACCGGATCTAGCTTTCCGTATCCGGTCTGAGCCTGGGCCATAGTCCCGCCTCCGTTGGTTTACAGTGTAACAGAAGAGAAAGCTACTCGGCGATGGAACACTCGTTTTTCAATCGGATTTTTGCATTTGGAAACTTTGATCCAGTCTCTACACGCCTGGATTATGATCCCCGCACATATCGTGCGTTTTGTGCGCGAACGTGTCCACTTGTTACCATAGCGCACAGTTGGCTTTTTTCAATGTTTTTTCATGTAAACACTGGCGGATAAGCAGGGATACAGCGTGGCAACGGATATGTTTATTTCAATGGGGTTTTTTTTATTCGAAAGCTTGTCACCGAGTCTACAGTCTACTAGATGAGTCGCGCACAGATTGTGCACGATGCGTGCGCGTGCCCACGTATAAGGACAATTTGGCAGCTGCTTACTACAGCTATGTTTAAAATGGCAGCAAAATTGTTAAGTAGATTTTGATATGTATACTTTTGTAGTGCTTCAGTACTTTAACTCAGGTACAAATTTGACAAAGTACACTTAATTGTTTAATATCAACGCATTGCTGTATTAAAATATGTATTTTTTAAGATTTTCCAGACATTTTCACAAATATCAAAAATGAAAATAGCAGACCTACAAGCTCACAGCGCACTTCATTGTGACATGTTGTAATCTTGTGGATCTATACTATATAGGGCTGAAATGGGGCTTAGAGTGGTCAATTCATAATAATAATTTGTCCCTTACCAGAAATGTATGTCAAAAGTAAAATATTTGTCTTTGAAATGTGTTAGAGTAAAAAGTCCATACATAATACATATCAAAAAATACAAATACTCAAATAAAGTACAGCTGCATTTTTCCTTTACTTAAAAGTACAGTACTCAAGTAAATGTATTTTTACTGTCCACCCATGCTATTAAGGCATAAACAACAGCTGCGTATTTTAAGTTCTCCTTCAAAGATAACCAGCATTAGGATTGTCCTCTTAATTATGCAGTGGTCACAGGGATAATGACCATTGGCTCACAGAAATCGGAAATTGGCACCAGGCACACGTACGAGACAAATTAAACTTGCTGCTAGATTTGCTCTCTACAGCCCACTCGGGTGCAGGTACTTAAACTGTCAATTGGCGGTTTGGTCTGAAAATCTACCTGGCTGATAAAAAAAAAATACGAACCCTAATGATCTGCTACTCTACCTGCTGGAGCAAAGAAAAAAACCCCAAACAAAAAGGTCAGGTTGAGGATAATGGCTGGATAATGTTTATAGCGTCACTAAGCTCTGTATAGGCCCCACTGGAGGCTCTATTTTATTTAGTATGCTTCATTATTTAGGGCTACATGTGCTGCTGCTTACCGTCGGAAGCACAAATGGGACTGAGAACGGGGTTGAATGAATGAACAGCTCAGAGTCAAACGAAAGCTTTCGGTCAAATTATTCTCCCGACCGTTGTTCTCCCGACTCGCTCCTCTCGCAAACGATTGGTAAATTGCTTGTTCTTGTCCCAGCTGGATTATGGGGACACCATTTATAGGTTTGCTTGTGCCTCCACTTTGGCCAAATTGGATCCCCTTTATCATGCAGCTCTGAGATTCATAACAAATTCGCCTTTCAGGACTCATCACTGCATGTTGTATGCTGCAGTTGATTGGTCTTCATTGACATCTCGCAGGTTACAACATTGGTTGAATTTTGTATACAAAGCCTTACTTGGTGAGCTTCCTTTTTACATTTCCTCCAAATTTGTACTGGTCAAGAATGGGCTAAATCTCAGATCAAATGCCTGGTTACGCTGTGTAGTACCTGCATTTTCATCTGAGGGAGGCAAAAAAAGCCTCTCCTTTTTTGGCCCCTGGTCATGGAATGACCTTCAGTCCAGACTCAAATTTGCTGTGTTTATTCCTTTGAGAAGTTTGCACTTGTTCAGACCTGTAATTAATTGTCTCCACCAGCCGAAGGCTGAGGGAGAGTATGTTTTCCCCTCCGTCCGTCCGTCCGTCCGTCCGTCCGTCCGTCCCTCCGTGCGTGCGTGCGTCCGTGCGTCCTCGCAGTTTGTGAGCAGCTAATCTCAGTCACCGTTGGCCCGATCGCTGCCAAACTGAGCACACACACTCCCTGGATGCCAATCTAGAACCTCTGCCCCACATTTTTCAAATCAGCCTCATGGTGGCGCTATAACAGGCCGATTTGTGTGGCCTGGTTGTTACCAGCTAATCTCCGGCGCCGTTGGCCGAAGATTTGTTGGCCGATTTGTGTGGCCTGGTGGAGACCTGTGCTCGGAAGAGCACTGCTTCTAGTTTGCTCTGTGATCTCTTCCTTTGGGTACATTCATTGGGCATACTGTGCGTGTACTGTTACCTGTGAATTGTAAACTAGTTTAGTATTTAGTGTACATTTTGTATTTTTGGAGTTCTTAAGTATCTGTTTGTGTATCATGGATGTTCTATTTTTTGTTGTGATGTCTTGTATGTAAGCAAGGATTGTGTAATTCTTTATTTCTGCCTCTTGGCCAGGTCACACTCGAAAAAGAGATCATGTCTCAATGTGTTTTTATCTGGTTAAATAAAGGTTAAATAAAAATAAAAATTACATAAAGCTGTAAATAGGGATGGGACCATATGAAAATTTCATGTCATGATTATTGTGACCATAAAAAAATATGATTTATCCCCAACATCCATTATCCTGGGGCGGAACATTTGCCAAAAAATAGCAGATCTACAAGCTCACACACAACGCGTCGCAACCCGATGCCCATAGATGGAGATCCATGATGTCATCAATATTCAGAACGGGTACACAGTATTGTGTATTATTATGTTATGCTTTAACTATTGAAAAATAGCAGATATACAAGCTCACAGCATGGCACCGAGTGCTGCGCTGCGAGCTTGTAGATCTGCTATTTTTGAAAAATCAAACCTCGGTTCGAAGTGGAGCGGTGAATTTGAGCAGCTGTACCCTATGTGAGTGAGTGAGTGTAAACTGTGCCTGTGAGTGAGTGGTGAGTGTGCCTGGCCTGCACAAAACAGCGCCCCTCCTTTAACTAGTGTGTTGTGTGTGGCCACTCAAGGTATTGCCAGGCTACGGACATGGCCAGCCAGCCACCCAGCCACCCAGCCAGCCAGCCAGCCAGCCACCCACCCACATACCCACGGACATACCTGTCTATTGGGAGCGCTTTCACCGCTCCAAAAATAGTTCCAGGGACCACCCAGAAGCAAAATTTGAGTTACAATCGTTCGCTTTGAAAATACATGTATTCAAATATTTGCACACATTTTCACGACTTTTTCAAAAATAGCAGATCTACAAGCTCGCAGTGAGCTTGTATATCTGCTATTTTTCACTGGTTAAAGCATTCAATAATTCTAGGCCTAAATGGGTTAATATTCCATATCTTGGATAGCTCTATATGGACATACTGTGTCAGTGTCAGTCTCAGTGGTCAGTGTCAGACAGACCAAATTTGGGAAAAGTCAATGAAGAATAAATACATTCACGAATAAATGTTAGTAAATTAAACAAACGTAAAATGCAAGGAATCGATTCCCGATGAAGCCGAGCAATTTGACATATGGCCCAAGTGCGTGCCACCAAACGATGGGAGGAGTAGCACGGCAAAATAACGTTTATCTAGGACAGGGGTTCCCAAACTTTTTTGTCTCGGGGCACCCCATAAATATTGTTTTGATCCGAGGCTCCCCTACATTATTATTTTCACTCCCAGCACCTTATATTTATAGCATATCGTCGTTGTCGGGTGGAAACCTTGTATGTGCAAAACCGTTCGTTTTGTATTTATCATCTATAAAATGTACTAAACTAGTGAAAACAGCAGATCTACAAGCACACAACGCCTCACATTGCGAGGCGTTGTGTGCTTGTAGATCGGCTGTTTTCACTAGTTTTGTGCAACAGTCTTGTATGATGAAGCAGGGCTTTGCTTTACCAAAAGACGTACACATTTGAATCCTGGAGATATGAGATTTCTGCCCGACAGTGACGATATTTTAGTGATTATGTTGCCAGGAAAACTTTGAGATAATAGTCATTTTGGTTAGAACTGACTGAAAATAACTTCAAGTTTAAAATGATACTAAATATTTTTTCAAGTGTCCAAATAAATTCCAAATATTATCAAACGGTCTCGCGGCACCCCTGGACTGCC
Organism: Nannobrachium achirus; assembly: GCF_963921795.1. NCBI lineage: Eukaryota > Metazoa > Chordata > Actinopteri > Myctophiformes > Myctophidae > Nannobrachium > Nannobrachium achirus. The sequence goes on along the minus strand of NC_137814.1, from coordinate 25,823,702 downwards.
GTCACGGCACCCCAGGGTGCCCCGTCACCCACTTTGAAAACCCCTGATCTAGGAGGGGAAAGAAAGATGGATGGATGGAATAAAGTACGGTACTAAAGTCTGGTTGCCCTGCAGTGCAGACTGCCCCTACCACACTAATGACATGCCCCACAATGGGCACGCCAGGTTCAAAGTGCTTTAAACACATTTTTCACACAACTGTGCAAAAGCGCACCGCCTGCTCGCTCGCTCGCTCCGTCTGTCTCTGCGCGAGAAGAGCAAACGGAACGAAGCAAAAAAAAAAGGGGGAAAGTTCTCCTCAGGCAACCAAAGTCGTAGAACAATGACTTCTCTAAGATATTCATGACTCGTGAAAAATGGATGACAGACGGAGGAGTCGCTGAGTGTTCTTTTTGCGCCCCCCCCCCGTCTTCATGTCTTTACCGTTGTGCGTTTTCTCACCCCCAGGCGTCCCCCTGAGACCCATGCTGGCCCACCCCACCAAAGGAGTCGGAGAGGTGCTGAAGAGGTTCGACGAGGCCACGTTCACCTGCGAGTACAAGTACGACGGCGAGCGAGCACAGGTGCGTTGCGTGGGAGGACGACGTTAAATTAATATATGGAGGAGGGGTGGGGGGGGGGGGGCAGGATTGTGACGACCGACAGAGGAGGAGAGCAAATGTTTTTATTTTTATTTATTTTTTACTTGCCACCTACAGATATTTAACATAATGCCTGCTGAATTGTTTATGCATACAGCTTTTGGCTGCCTTGTTTATGTACAGTATATGATATTTAATTTATGCCAGGGATTGTGTGGCTATGGGGGTTGGGGGTGTCTTTGGAAAGTTCATGCATGCGTTCTATATATTTTTTTTGTGTCTATGGGTGTTTTGTGCGTGTGTGTGTGTGTGTGCGCGCGCGCGTGTGCGTGCACTATTGCAGTGATTCTCAACCTGGGTGCCGGGGCCCACTGGGGTGCCGTGAGGATATTGTAAGTGGGCCCCCAAATAATTGCCAAAAACCCTATAATTTCATTGATATTATATTGATATTATAATAACATATACAAAAAAGTCATAGCATGTTTTCTTTAAAACCTTGAAAACATTCGTTTTTATTGTGATACAGTATACCATGTCAGTATCGTTGACCCAAGCTGTGAACACGATGGATGGATTGATTGATCGTTAGAATAAGCAAGCTTTGAGATGGCCCCCGATCCAGAAAAGCTTGAGAGAACCACTGTACTGTGCTTGTATTGACATGAAGCCTAATGCCAAGCTGGACCTCCAGGCCTCGGGTTCAGAGAGGACACGGAGAGGGACACAAGGACACAGATATGGAGTCAGAGAGAGAGAGAGAGAGAGAAGAGAGAGATGGAGAATAAATGGAACAATGCAGAGAGGCAGGGACCGAGACGCAGAGAGAGGCAGAGTAGAGCGCATTTAAGCCTGATTTATACATGATTTATACACCGGAAATTGCCGATGTACAAGCTCGCAATGCGTTGCGAGCTCATAGATTGGCTATTTTCTTTTTCTCTTCTTTTTTTGTAAACTATTTTTCACCCACTGCCAATTGCCTACCCTAAGCTGTAATCCTGGGCGCTGCTCTCCCTCTGCCAACCTGGGGACAGCCCCGAACTGAGCTCATGCTTCCCTCAATGCATGAGCCGTCTTATCACCTGACAGGGGGAGAGATTCCTGGCTGGACGTAGCGCGTGGAAGGAACACGTTATTCCAACCAGTTCCTTTCCCCTCCATCAGGCGCCCCTGCTGATCAGGGGGAGGTAGTATAGAAACCAGGATTGCTGCATGTTTGTTGTGAGGGTAACTCCACACAGAAAGGCCCTTTTGCCAACGCCACCTAGGGTATGGGCATTGATGACACGGAGGAGAGAACACGCCCACTTTGTGCCCGGCTCAAATCGAACCCAGGACCTTCTAGCTGTGAGGCGACAGCCCTACCGACTGCGCCACCGTGCCTCCTAGATTGGCTATTTTCGGACTATAAATTAAGCATAGACAAGCATTAGGGAGAGGGGGATGTAGAAAGAGGCACATCGCTAGGTTTTGTGACCTCCCCCTCCTCCCTCCATCCCTTTTGGCGGAGTCGTTAATTTCTCTAAAGTCGTGCCAATAAAGCTTCTGCCCTTCCGATGTAATTAAGTGACTGAGTCAGAGGAAAGGAGGGAGGGACGGACAGACAGACAGACAGACAGACAGACAGACAGACAGAGCGGCTAAAAGCAGAGGAGCAGGAAAGAGGGAGAATGAGACATAATGCATAGAAACCAAGATGTTTAGACAATGGAGACGACAGACAGACAGAGAGGCACAGAACAATTGGGAGGAGAGTGAGTCAGAGCTATACAATGACGTCTGTCGTGTGTGTGTGTGTGTGTGTGTGTGTGTGTGTGTGTGTGTGTTTGGGGGGTGCACTGCCGCAGAGAGCCAGCAGGGGGACTCGCAGGCTGCACACAGGTCAAGTTACAGTTTGTATGTGTGACTGTGTGCGTAATGTACAAAAATAAATGATATCTGTGACATGCGTGCAGCATGCCATACACAAGCTTAGCCCTTCGCGGGGAGAAAAAAAGGGTGGAGGGTCGTATCAGACGCCCACGGCTGTCTGCCTTCATGCATTATTCACACGCATCTTAAAAAGACGCATTCCAAAAAGCACACAGGTCTCCTGAGGGGGGCTGCAGAGGGAGCTTCATCACCGCACGTCTCTGAACCGACGCCTCTCAAATGATATTGGTTAATTAAACACCCTCCTCCTCTCCTCTCCTCACCCTCCCCCTCCACCTCCCCTCCCCTCCCCTGCCAAATAGATCCACATACTGGAGAGCGGAGAGGTGCGAATCTTCAGCCGCAACCAGGAAGACAACACCAGCAAGTACCCCGATATCATCTCCCGAATCCCCAAGGTAAACCATTGAAAGTGACTGCACACACACGCACGCACGCACCAGTCACATCAACACCACAAGTACAGTACAATACAAGAACACTCAACACACACATAGGGCTGTCACGATTATGACATTTTACATGACGATTAATTGTCACTCAAATAATTGCGATTAACGATTTTAATTGTGTTTCTGTCGTTGACAATTACATTTCTGTTAAGCTTTTAGGCTTTTAAGTTGCACTTGGTAGATATGACACATAACCTAAATATACAAAGAAATGACTGACATATTTGACAACTTTATACTTAAAAAAGAACATTGATAGTGGAAATAGCCGATCTACAAGCTCACAACGCATCGCATCGCGACGCGTTGCGAGCTTGTAGATCTGCTTGTAGATCTGCTGTTTCCCTAATGGGTTTTATGTACTGTCCATATTACATACTTACACCCACTCTGTTTCTGCTCATCCTCTGCCTCGCTCAACCACTCTCTCTCTCTCTCTCTCTCTCTCTCTGTATCTCTCTCTCTCTCTCATTGTCTCTCTCTCTCTTACCTCTCTCATAGTCGGGGAAAATTTGCAGAATACCTGTTAAATCTGGGAATAAATTCCTTACCAAACAATTTCTTCACCAATGTGTTCGTAAAGGTGTCTTGTAACATATCTAACAAAGATTGAAATTCAACATCCCTAGGAAAATCTTTGTCAGCTAGGTTAATTCTGGGTCTCATTCACTTACTATACACTAAGGGAAAAAATGACTCTCCAAAAATATGCTTCAAGTGGAATGTGAGGGGTCTAACTAGGTGTTTTTAATTATTCTGAATCCATTGCAAGCATTTGTTTTGCACTAAAAACATTCCTTGGGCTAAAAATGGACCCCCATACCACTGTGAAAAGTGATGACTCATCACTAAACCATCATTTTTATGTATTGTTTTTAGCCCAATGAATGTTTTCTGTGCAAAACATGTTTGCTTGCAATGGATTCAGAATAATTAAAAACACCTAGTTAGACCCCTCACATCCCACTTAAAGGAGTAGTTCACCCCCAAAATGACTTTTTTTCTATTGATTAGTCATGCCATGGAGACTAGAGTTCAACAATATTTTTTGTTTTTTGTCGCATTCCTAAGACAAAAATGTGATAACAATAAATTTACCCCCATTCATTCCGGATGGTGACCCGTTTCGAAACGGGTCACCATCCGGAATCAATGGGGGTAAATTTACTCGAATCAAATTTTTGTCTTAGGAATGTGACAAAAACCAAAAAATATTATTGAACTCTACTCTCCATGGCATGACTAATCAATAGAAAAAAAGTCATTTTGGGGGTGAACTACTCCTTTAAAGCATATTTTTTGGGAGTCATTTTTTCCCTTATAGTATAGTGTATACTATAGTGAGTGAATGAGACCAATAATTACCCTAGCTGTCAAAGATTTTCCTAGGGATGTTGAATTTCAATCTTTGTTAGATATGTTACTAGACACCAGACACCTTTATGAACACATTGGTGAAGAAATCGTTTGGTAAGGAATTTATTCCCAGGTTTTTATTAATATTCCCTGACTATCACTCATGATATCTGTCTGTATCTCTCTCTCACTCATGTATCTCACTGTATCTCACTGTCTGTCTCTCTCTCTCACTTCGTATCTCTCTCTCCCCCTTGGTTCTGTCTCTTAATCTTTATGCGTCTCTTCAGGGCGATATCTGAAGGTTATTTTTTCCCCCTTTTTACCTGAAAGGAAAAGAAAAAAAAAGAACGAAAAAGAACGAAAAAACTATCACTTTGTTGTTGGTGACTTCACTAATGGCCTGCATCTCTCTATGTGAAAGCCCTCTTCTCTCTTCCTTTACTAGACTCTCACTCTCTGTCTCATTTCTTCATTCGTTCCCCTCTCAATCCCCTCCTTCCCATTTCATCTGGCCCTACAGACCATCCATCTCTCTGTGTCTCTCTCCTCGTCCTCCCTTACACGGAGCACTTGTGAGCTGTATAATCCGTTTAGGACGGGGGGGACCCTTTTTGGGGTTCGTATTGCTGTGTACAGCAGTGGTTCCCAAAATTTCAGGTCGAGATCCAAAAGAGAAATTAGACCTTTGGCCTGGGAGCCAAACTAGTGAAAACGGCAGATCTACAAGCTCACAACGCGACACAAAAGCGTCGCATTGTGAGCTTGTACAGTAGATCGGCTGTTTTCACTACTTCTTAAATATTTGTTTTCTAATTTATGGAATTTCTTAGATTTGTCTTTTATTTATGAATGAAATTACTTAGTTTTTTTAAATGTTTTTTTTATGTATTTATTCATGAAAATCTTAGCTTTTTGGGTATTATTATTATAATTCTTTTTTTATTGATTCGAAATAATAATTTTGGAATACATTTATTATTACTATTTATGTATTGTTTTCTTCAGAAAACGTCAGGATTTAGAAGGTGTTTTTAGAATGGACCTCAGGACTAAATGGGATAACCCATTTAGGCCTAGAAATTATTGAATGCTTTAACCAGTGAAAAATAGCAGATATACAAGCTCACAGCGCGGCACCGAGTGCCGCGCTGCGAGCTTGTAGATCTGCTATTTTTGAAAAAGTCATGAAAATGTGTGCACATCTTTGAATATATGTATTTTCAAAGCGAACGTTTGTATCTCAAATTTTGCTTCTGGGTGGTCCCTGGAACAAAATATTTTGAGATGGGGGTCCGTGGCCAAATAAATATAATTTTGGGGGTCCTTCACATGAAAAGGTTTGAGAACCACTCTCAAGAACAGACTAACTGAGCTCCAGTTAAGTGAAAAGGACCTTTTCTTTGACGATGGCTGGCCAGATTGCTGACATAGAAACATAGGTTTTTCAAAAAATCTTAGAAGGATTCAAAAGACACTTATAGAATCGGGTCAAAATTCTAATTTTCACGATTTTTCAAAAATAGCAGATCTACAAGCTCGCAGCGCGGCACTCGGTGCCGCGCTGTGAGCTTGTATATCTGCTATTTTTCAATAGTTAAAGCATAAAATAATGATACACAAAATGTGTACCCGTTCTAAATGGGATAAAGGTGTAATGATGTGTGTGTGTGGTTCCCCAGGTGAAGAAGGGCTCTGTGGTGTCCTGTGTGCTGGACTCTGAGGCCGTGGCCTGGTGCCCAGAGAAGAAGCAGATCCAACCCTTCCAGGTCCTCACCACCAGGAAGAGAAAGGTACACACGGGGGCGTCACAAGGGGTAGGAAAGTGGGACTGAGTTACCGGGGCCCCAAGGTGGAGGGGCCCTAGTAACTTTAGCTATTGGAAAATAGCAGATATACAAGCTCACAGCGCGGCACCGAGTGCCGCGCTGCGAGCTTGTAGATCTTCTATTTTTGAAAAGTCGTGAAGATGTGTTCAAATCTTTGAATATATGTATTTTTTAAGCGAACATTTGTAACTCAAATTTTGCTTCTGGGGGGGGGGGGGTCCCTGGAACTAAATATTTGGAGATGGGGGTCCGTGGCCAAATAAACATCATTTTGGGGGTCCTCCACATGAAAAGGTTTGAGCTCCACTGACATCGAAATAAAGGTTTTTCAAAAAAAACCTTGAAGGATTTGAAATATTCAAATATTTTCATGATTTTTCAAAAATAGCAGATCTACAAGCTTGCAGCGCGGCACTCGGTGCCGCGCTGTGAGCTTGTATATCTGCTATTTTTCAATAGTTAAAGCACAGGGGCCCCACAGTGAATCCTTGTACCCGGGGCCCAGAATTTGGTGCGACACCCCTGGGTACACCGCTACACACGTGTTCATGTTTGACGGCACATTTTCATCTGCAGGTTTTGAGTCATGCAGATGGCTGTTTTCAGAGCGCAACACACCCCAGCGCAACCAATAGAATGACCTGTCCTTTAGTTCTACTGGATCTCTTCTCCATTAGTCCCTCCCTGTCATTTATGTCTAGTTTTTAATTTGTTGACAAATTCGTCAGTGTATTTAGTCATGGTTTTTAGTCATCATAGCTCAGTTTTTATTTTGTTTTCGTCTGTGAAAAAAGGTTGTTGACTAAAGAATGGCGTCATAGATTTAGTCGATGAAATCAACACTACTGCTAGATTAGTTTTGTCTCTAGGATTTCCCTTTTCTTTTTTTCTCCTTTTTTTCTTTTTTTTAGCGCCTCTGTATCACACCTACACAGTAACACGTTAAGTGTTAACTTACAGTAAGTGTAAGTGTTAACAAAACCTCTAGGGTTTACGCTAGAGGTTCAACTACGCACGAGTTGAATTAACACTTACATTAATTAATGCATCGCATCTCCTGTTCTGTTGTCTTCTTAACTCATTTGTAGCCAATCCCGAGAATACTCGTGAAAAATACTCGAGTATCATATGGTGCCGATCCCGAGTATACTCGTGAAAAGTACTCTATTACTGTAACGGCGGTTCTCCTACCCTGTAGCTGCGCGGAAGGTCCTGGCACAATCGCCCTCGCCGATTCATCATCATCATCACGGATCCACGTGCACAAAATAGTAATCCCATAACATTGAGGCAGACGGGGAATCTCATCTTTAATGTCCATTATCTCCAAACAACACTTTCAAAGGGGAGGATGGCAGTAGATTCTCGCTAATAAAACACATGTTGAAAAGCAACGATCCGCCATTACACAACGGCATGTTGACGACGAGCGATTCCGGTGAATGACGTGATGACGTCAAACCGGAAGTGTTTACGCAATCGACTTCTGGCCTTCAAAATAAGAGACTGGCCGCTTATGGAGAAAGCGAGAGGCACGCTGGACATTTTAATCCGTTAATTTCAGGAGCACAAAATGAGTTAATTGCATTATTATTTTAGGTTAGGAGAGGAAGGGTGGGAAGCCAGGACGCAGCAGTAAAACTTAATTCACACATGGGTGTTGCAATCTGTCGCAGGCTGAAAACGGCTGATTGACAAGGTCCCGACGTGTCACGTCGGCTATATTCGGCGCGCGACAAACCGCCGTTCGACAAAGTCTCGAGTCGGGCTCAAGCTAGAAGGAGTAGATGTTCAGTTCTATGTTGTTTCTGAAGTTTTCTTTTAGTTTCAAAGATCTGAAATAAAGCAATCCAAGGCACTCTTCAAAAAGGTGAAAAAGCTTTAACATGAAAGTATTCTTTATTTACCTTTTTTATAGTGTTTATATACCGGTAATGCTTTTCTTTCCTGTCTTGTAGTTCATCAGTGGAACAATGAACAAACAAGCCAACATGTGTGGCTCTCACAGGGCCTTCTCCAGGGCATGGCATGTCTTGAAGAAGTCTTTTATATTAACACATCGGACGCCCACGTGGTTTTGACGTCTTAATTTGCTGGTGCCCATGGCAACGCGTCATTTTACCTACCGGCGAGAGTACTGGCGAGAAAAGTAATCAGAGTAAATGTAATCCAAGTATGTCCTGTTTATTTCGCGAAAATCTTTTCTTTCAGTCAGGACCGTTTTTTATCATTTCTAAGCCACAGTGTTTGTGTTACGGCATGTAGAAGAGGCTGCCGTTTTGAGAAAAAAATGAAAAAAGGAAGAGAATCCGGAGAAAACAGCATTTTTGTGCAGCCGCTAAACAGGAAGTCAACGAGACACACAGCACGTCCTGGTGACGTAATTGCGCGCTGCATGTTGGGAAATGGAGTTTGTTTCATCACCGCGGTAGCCAAGTGCAGTAGCTACAGTACAGTATAGTTTACTGTACAACGCGTCAAACGCGTCGTGGGCCTCCAGCGACATCAAAGAAATTGACTTGTAGACACCACGTGGGCATCCGATGTGTTAAAGCTTTTCATCCTTTTTGAAGAGTTTCTTCTGTTTAGTTTATTTTCTACGTTTGATGCATTTTCTTTTTTTCTTCCCTTGTTTTTTTCTTTTTTTTTGTGACCAGAGAGCCTCCCAACTTTGCTTCACTAGAACTTAAGCCCCATTTATACTTCGTTGCAAGCCCAGGGATTGACACTAACGGTTGCCTGACTGCCCGGGGCAGGTAAAAAAAAAAAGGTTGGGCAGGTGAAGTTTGCTACTGGTTTGCCCGACCGGGCAGGTGCACATTTTGAGCAAGATAATGAGATATTTGTCTTTATATACT
>NC_137814.1:25789691-25809691 GCF_963921795.1 Nannobrachium achirus | reverse complement strand
TATCAGGGATATCCATATATGGGTATAAAAGGGACAAGGACCGAATTAATTTGCAAGTGTGACTATTGATGACATCAGGTATCTCCATATATGGGCATAAAAGGGATTGTATCATATGATGTCAGACGTCATAGACGGTTCACATAAATGGCCGTTTATGATCAAATCTACTACCATATGAACATCACGAGCACATTAGCTACAAGAGGACCTACATGTTGATTACAGACACACACTGAGCAACATCTCACTGTTTCAGCATATTTAATCAGTTTTAGTCATCATCACAGCTTAGTTATTATTTAGTTCTCTTCCGCGGAAAAAAAGGGGTAGTCGACCTGCGTTTTCCGTCATAGTTTTAGTCGACGAAATCAACGGCGCCGCCAGCAGCAGCAGCAGCAGCAGCATCACTGAGTTGAAGTCAGAGCCTCCATAGCAGGTACAGGAGTCCCACCTCTCCTTTTCCACTTGATGTTCTCAGTGAGCGGTTAGCTCGTGTTTTCCCCGTCTCCAGACATCATTATATGGCTGAACAGAGAGAATAGCTCCATGCCTCACGGCTCTAACAGGCAGGCATCTCTGCAACGGGACACGCAGAAGTGAGAAGGAAGGCTACTGGAGCAGAAGGGCATTTTAAAGCCTTTCTTTTTTTTTGTGTTCTATGGCAGGTGCAGCAGACGAACGTTACACGCAATACTACATCTTCATCAGAGACGGAGTCGGAGGAGTTTCTGTCTCATCTGATGTAGATGGAATATTGAAATGTTAGTCTGCACCTGCCGTGAAAAAAGAGAAGAAAATGCTTTTAACTGCTTCAGTAGTTTATCTACTTGTAATTTATGATATGATTTTTGGCATTGTGCTGGCGTTCTGGCGATGCCAGAAGACGTGCGGACACGCCCACGAGTAAGTCTGTTTCCTGAACAGGAAAAAAAATCACTTTCCGTTTTCTTCCATCTTGCTGATTTCAGATGTACAAGCTCACAGAGCGTCACTTCGTGCCGCTGGCACTTCTGCTATTTTTGAACATTTTTAAAAAATCTTGAAATATGTATATCAGTCCTTGGCACAAGAACGTTTGAGAACTACCGATGTAGAAGGTGTAGAATCGGCCTTAATCGGTCTTAATGGGTTAAATAGCAATTTGCAATCCGCAGGTTCACCTGGCTCTTAAATGAATGGGGAAACAACACTGGTTGGTTTAATTAATTCATTGGCTTGCGCCCTAAACACACCCACGACTAATTCAGACTCTAAATACAAGGTCTTTTGGCCCAGATTATGCTTCGGATCGCCAGAGGTAATGGAGCCTTCGCTGCGTCTGCCCAGAGGCTTTGGAATTTCCTGCCGATTAACATTAACGCATCCCAGTCCGTAGACACTTTTTAAATCATTACTAAAGGCATATTTCTTTCCTCTGGCCTTGGGGCACCCCAGGACCACAGGCCCCACCTCACAGTTCTTTTCTGCTGTGTGTTTTAATTTGTTATATTTTAATGTCCTGGATATTTTGTTGTGTTACTGTTGTTCTCTTGGTCCGTACTAGGGCTGTCACGATTATGACATTTTACATGCCGATTAATTGTCACTCAAATAATTGCGATTTAATTGTTGTTGTCGTTGACAATTACATTTCTGTTTGGCTTTGAAGTTGCACATGGTAGATATGACGCATAACCTAAATATACACAGAAATTACTGACATATTTGACAACTTTATACTTAAAAAAAGAACATTGATTGTGGAAATAGCCGATCCCGACGCGTTGTGAGCTTGTAGATCTGCTATTTCCACAATTTTTTTACTTAAAAAAAATATGGAAACGATTATGACGATTATGTAAAAATAATCGCGTTTACTGTATGTCAAATAATTGCGATTAGACGATCATGTAATAATTGTGACAGCCCTAGTCCGTACAGCACTTTGGTTGGCTTCGGCCATTTCAAATGTGCTTTATAAATACAATTTGAGTGGAGTTGAGCGTTCAACTAGCAGAAGTGGAGCTGGACGCGGTCCCAAGGCTTTAGACCATGCACCATAGATCCGTTTAAATGGGGCACACAGTCCTGCACACCAGTGAACAACATGTACTCACAGGCTCACTGTCGACGCACGTAAAACACACATGCGCGAGCGCGCTGGAGGAAATCATTTCCCTTTTTCCCAAACTGTGACAGGATCACAGCGATTTTCTTTTTTTCTTTAGAATCTCATCAGGCGCTCGTGTTACTTTCCAGGCGTACCGAAGAACAATAGCACCTTCAGATTGGTTGAATGCCTGACATGTTGTCTGCAAGAGTGGAGACAAAGTCATGAAACGGAGCCAAATTTGAGCAGCAATTGGAAAGAAGCTGGTAGCAATCTGTCATGATTTACACCCGCTCTGGCTCCCTCTCTAGATCTAACACACAGTCATATACCAGATCTCACGCCGTTTATGACACAAAAGAGTACATACACACACACATACACACATATACACGGACACACACACACACACACACACACACACACACGCGTTTGTATTTTCATACTTGTAAAGTGACATCAAGGTTTTGGGACGGCATTTTTAACTAACTCTAAATACGAAGCCTGAGTTGTATGCTGGTGACAGGCACTGAAAATCCCCGATCTACATGATCACGTCGACATTCAAGCTTGTAGATCTGCTTAATTCTGTGCACGGCAGCAGCACTCAACTATGCCTAGTCCTAATCCTAAACTTAACTTCTAAATGCTGAATCCTAACACTAATTGGAATCTTCTCCTAATTGTAAGCTTAACTCAACTGCACTCAAGTATAGTAATACATGTACACACTACACACGCACGTACCGCACACACACACACACACACACACACACACACACACACACACACACACACACACACACACACACACACACACACACACAGAATTGCGTGTACACTACATGAGTCTACATGCATTTGCATGCACACTCTCACTCTGCCTCTGGCACACACACACACACACTCACACTCCAATAGACATGTGGACACACACACATTAACCTGAGATGTCCTTCTCTGTCACTCACCAACTCCCTTGTAATCTCTCTGTGTCTGTCACACCCCCCTCCCTCTTGTGTGTGTGTGTGTGTGTGTGTGTGTGTGTGTGTGTGTGTGTGTGTGTGTGTGTGTGTGTGTGTGTGTGTGTGTGTGTGTGTGTGTGTGTGTGTGTGTGTGTGTGTGTGTGTGTGTGTGTGTGTGTGTGTGTGTGTGTGTGTGTGTGTGTGTGTCCAGTTGAAGAAGGACTATCTGGAGGGCGTGGGGGACACCATGGACCTGTGTGTGATCGGAGCCTACCTGGGGAAGGGCAAGAGGACGGGGACCTACGGAGGCTTCCTGCTGGCCTGCTACGACGAGGACAACGAAGAGTTCCAGTCCATCTGCAAGGTGTGTACGCGCTAGTTTATCTGTATTATATATTGCAGGGGTCTTCAAAATTTTCAGGCCAAGGACCCCTTAGTTGAGAGAGAGATGAGCTAGGGACCCCCACAACCGGTTCATAGATTCCAATCATCAGTGTATTTTGGATTCATGACGATTTGTGTTTTAAGATATTTAACCACTTGAACCGTCATTACCTAATAAACTTGACCTTTCACTCTGTCTGCTCTTTTTCCCCTCTACACCAAAGCTCTTTGCTGAAAATAGCCGATCTAGCTTGTAGATCTGCTATTTTTGGCTAATGTTCTCAGAATATGGACACTAGGGTTCAAGTGGTTAATATAAAAAAGAATAAGAAAAAAGTTCAATCACTCAAAGATTTGGAGGACCCCCTGTAGTAACTCTGAGGGCCCCCTGTTGAAGACCCTAAATATATTGTGTGTGTGTGCGTGTGTTTGTGTGTCCATTTCAACTTGGCATCCCTGTAAAACGCGTTGCTATGTGCATTTGTCGATCTTCTATTTTCGATGTTTTTTTTTTTACAATGCTTTTGTGTAATCCTCGTCTCTATACTGGCCAGCCGGGGCTTGATGGAGGGGGAAAAGAACTGGTTGGAGTAACGTGTTCCTTCCACGCGCTACTTCCAGCCGGAAACTCCCCCCCTGTCAGATGATAAGAAGCGGCGTGGACTCCTCGTGCATAGAAGGAAGCATGAGGTCAGTCCGTTGCTCTCCCCCAGGTTGGCAGAGGGAGTGTAGCGCCAAGAATTACATTAGACAATTGACACCAGGTGAAAAAAATGGGTTACTAAAATTGTCGGATAAAAGTTTTGAAAATACAATGCTTTTGTGTGACACTGTAGTAGGACAGTTATTTATAGAAAAAAACACAAAGTTAAAATATGGCTTGGACAGGTTTCTCCCCGACTGCGGCGATATATAAGCATATCACTTTAGGCGCATGTCTATGAATATAAACCCTTAAGCGCGTTGTTAAGGCTTTGTTTTCAGGCCGTCTGGTTTTACAATCACACGAGCGGAGGAGTGTGAACAAGCATTGATAAGACTTCAATCACCTCCCGTCCCGCACAATCCCTCCCATCGTCCATTTCTTCCCCTTTCTGTTTGAACCCGTATTCATTCATCCCCGGGAAGGGGTTTTGCTGAGCGTGCATGTGTTCCTCTTTGTTCTGAGCACACACACTCATTTACACCTGGATGCTGCCCAGTGATTCCAGTCTGCTGCTGTTGGCTGTGGTAGCAGCTTGGCTGGAGCCATCAGGGTTAAGGCTGCTGCAATCCATTTACTTTACTTTACTGAATACGTTGTTTTAACCCATTTAGGCCTACAATTATTGAATGCTTTAACTATTGGAAAAATAGCAGATATACAAGCTCACAGCGCGGCACCGAGTGCCGCGCTGCGAGCTTGTAGATCTGCTATTTTTGAAAGTCTGAAAATGTGTGCAAATTTTTCAATATATATTTTTCAAAGCAGACTTTTGTAACTCAAATCTCTGCTTCTGGGGGGGTCCCTGGAACAACATATTTTGAGACGGGGGTCTGCGCCCAAATGATTGTAATTTTGGGGGTCCTTGACATGAAAAAGTTTGAGAACAGCTGATTTAGAGGAAGGATTTAGAAGTCGTGTCAAAGATCGGGTCAAAGATATTCAAAGCACACATTTTCATGATTTTTCAAAAATAGCAGATCTACAGTACAAGCTCGCAGCGCGGCACTCGGTGCCGCGCTCTGAGCTTGTATATCTGCTATTTTTCAATAGTTAAAGCATAAAATAATGGTTAAAGTGGTTCAAATCTAACGCGACTCGGGCGCGTTCCAGGTATTTGATAGTTAAACTCGGGATGCACCGGGCAGGGGAGTCATTTGGGGTTCCAGGGGATTGGATGTCGGCTTTTACATTTAACCTCAAAATTCCTCCACCGTTGAATGTATTGCAGATTGATCGGATTTTTAGATCATTGTAGACAGAGACACTTGTTTTGTTTTTGTCTGCGTCCTTTCTGCTTTGTATCCCGGGTAGGACATGGATCTTACGGATTACTGCTTTAAAGGGATATTTCACTTTGGAAAAACCTTTTGTCATTTTATCAGGCTTTTGGGAACACCCAGGACAGTTTTTAGAATTTCTTCATTCAGTATTTAGATATTTGATATTCATTTCCCCCATTTCCCCCCTTCCAGGACCTTCCTATACAAACCCATTATAACTTCAAACTCCATTTTAACACTACTTCTCTTGCCAACCCCGAGAAAAGAAATGTATTAGGCATGATCGCAAGGCGTGCACGATCTGTGCACTATGAATTACATGGAAGTCTATGGAGACCATGGCATCTTAGACCTTCAAAGACATTTAATTGATTGCAACTTAAGTGTTAACCATGACAGATTCAATGAAAACACCTGTCTTTTATTGTATTTAATCATTTTCATTTCCTCAAAAAATGAATAGAATAGAATGTTAGCAAAAAAACACGGCCTGCTCACCTATTCAGAGGGTGTCAGGAGTCACCAGAAAAAGGACAGGTGTTTTCATTGAATCTATCATGGTTAAAATGGAGTTTGAAGTTATAATGGGTCTGTATAGGAAGGTCCTGGAAGGGGGGAAATGAATATCAAATATCTAAATACTGATTGAAGAAATTCAAAAACTGTCCTTGGCGTTCCCAGAAGCCTGATTAGATGATAAAGTGACAACGTTTTTTTGAAAGTGAAATATCCCTTTAAGTTCCTAACTCAAGGGCACATAGATGGGTAGTGTATTAGGTCGGTTTCACAGCAGTGGTTAACAACAGGGTTATTTATTTATCTCAGCCTTGATCGTTACTTTTAAGAAAGACTATCTCTGTGGTTTGGATTAGACACGCGGACTACATCAGATGGGATAAAAATAAGATTACAATGAAAGAAAGAGGATTTGGCATCAAAATGCATCGCACGCATCTCGGCCAAATCTCTAGGATTTAAAGATGTGACAGACAGGAAAAAAGCTTTCAGAAGATCTCAGAACCTGTCGGGGCCTGGGTGCCAAAACAAAGATCTACCAGCTACAACACGTTGCAATCCACATGGGACATGGGAGTGGATCCAACGTGCATCTGGGACTTCATGTGTCCAGCCTGCTGTGACGTCGGTCCTCTACAGCAAGGGTCTTCAACAGGGGGTCCGGGACCCCTAGGGGGTCCTCAGAGTTACTACAGGGGGTCCTCCAAAACGTTGTTCTCCTTTTTTATATTAATCACGTGAACCCTAGTGTCCTTATTCTGATAACTTTAGCCAAACATAGCAGATCGGCTATTTTTGGAGGAGGAAACACAAATTGACATCAATCCAAAATACACTGTTCTGCCAAACAATGAAACTACTGTATATGGCATACAGGGGCAACTGGCGGCCCGGGGGCCACATGCGGCCCCCACCTCCACTTAATGCGGCCCATGTTTAATACCAAAATACTGACATATTATTGATTTCAGCTGTTACAATTCAAAACATGACCTGCTTTAATTGCGTCAGTCTAAATTAGTAGCTTAATGACTAGTATAGTAGTATTAAAATGTATTTTTTATGTCCAATGTATTTGTATTTTGGTACATAAAGTCAACATGACTACCGGTATATAACTAAATGTGTTTGAAATGAAATAAAAATGTTACATTTCAGGATTCCAATTAAAAAAATAACCAAAAATAATTCGGATTCCAATTCAAAAGAAGTAAAAATAGTCGATCTACAAGCTGCGATGCGTTTTGAGCTTGTAGATCTGCTATTTTTGCTTCTTTTGTATGAGATACTAGAATGACAAAGTAGGACGTAGCAATATGCAATCTGGCCCTCTGGAGTGAAGGTGGAAATATAGTGGCCCTCGCCATCAACAAAGTTGCCCACCCCTGGTATATGGAATCTCTGAAAAGGTTGTGGGGGTCCCTGCTTCATATCTCTCTCAACTAAAGGGTCCTTGGCCTGAAAAAGTTGAAGACCCCTGCTTTACAGTATGACATATCATTGCTGTCGGGCAGAAACCTTATCTCCATATTCTTAACTTTTTGTGGGTTTTTTTTTGCGTTTTGAGCTTTTAGAATTTGAATCCTGAAAAGTCACAGTTTTGGACGTTTGAGGTTTCCACCCGACAGAGACGATATCAATGTCTTATGACTCCAAATGTGGGCAAGCTTTCAGTTCAGTCGGAGCCCTGTGACTTCAATTATAACGTTTCTATCTCAAAAAGTATGAAGTGTGTTTATTCAGGTGGTCCAGTAGTCGTTCGCGAGATTAAATCCGGACAGACAAATATAGTGCAGGCATTCTATGGATAATAAGGGTTTAACCCAGGACATCTCTTTCAACTCATTTTGTTTCATAAATATGTTGGTAACAACATATCAACAGTCCTAAGAAATCCCGGTGGTGGAACATATTGAAAAAGCTGCTGAAAGTTTGGGTTAACTTTACTATACAAAAAAAATAATAATCTGCTTTAAGTAGCATGTGAGGGGTCAAACTAGTTTTTTTCCATTCCGTTTTTCGTGATTCTGAATCCATTGCAAGCATTTGTTTTGCATGAAAAACATTAATTCTGCTAAAAACTGACCCACAAAACTATAATTTCACTTTTCACAGTTTTGCGAGAGCCCAAGGAATGTTTCTCATGCAAAACAAATGCTTGCAATGGATTCAGAATCATGAAAAAAACCCTAGTTTGTATAGTAAAGTTAATGGGACCATAACTTTCAACATCCTTTTCACCACTGGGATTTCTTAGGACTTGTTGTTACCAACAAGTTTATGAAACAAAAAAAGTTGAAAGAGTTTCTGTTGCAATTTGTCCAAGGTTAATTCCTATAATGCCTATAATGCCTGCACTACAACACACACACTAACACACACACACACACACACACACACACACACACACACACACACACACACACACACACACCCCCTCTCATAGAGAGACAGACTCATGCAGAGTCACACTGTAAAAAAGCACTACCACGGCTGTCTGCCTCGCAGGTTCCCGCGTGGCCCTGGGCCGCTGTAACCTTGCACAGCATCCGCCAAGGTTTATCTTATTCTACTCACACAGGCACAAGCAGCTAGAATCCCCAAGGTTTATATCTTTTACTTACTACTCGTATGTACAAGCAGCCAAATACAAGTATGTGAGGTCCCCAGAAATGTGCCACAACAAGAAATGAAGAAGAAACTTGCTATAAGACCATATATGACCATAATGTGCAGAAGGTTTGTGTATATACTATAGCAGCAGTAGTAACACAGGTACCTTGTATATCAGCAGCACTGGTATTCCCTGAAGAAGACTTAACCAGGTAGAAACATCGGTATCCCTTCAATAAATCCTGCATCGTGGCTATAAGTGTGCAGCCTTTTCTTCACTTCTATACTTATATACCAAGGTCAGCAGAACCTCATCAATACTGGTGTGCGCTCTTCTCTTGTTTGTATAGCAGCAGCACTAGTAGTAACATCAACTATACCATATGAGCAAGATACTAGCAACATAAAACAATAAAATGGGGAAAGAATAAGGCATGTATATGTGTACCACTACCTTGCCTTATAGGTATATACATTGTGCCATGTTGGGTTAAGGCAGTGTTTCTCAAACTTAAAAATGTCAAGGTCTCCTCTTAACTCTTGACAGTGTACAAATGGAGTTCAGGTCCATTTGGTTCCATTAGTACACTGTCAAGAGTTACAGACTTGTATGGGTCAATTTAGACCCCCCTAAAGGAACCCACAGAGTCCCTGGAATCCACTTTGAGAACCACTGGGTTAAGCAATCCAGTAGGAATGGCCACAGTTCCTAGTGGCAACCCATGCTTCCCCCCCCCCCTCTCTTTATGCTTGTTGTCTTTGTTTATGGCTCTAACAGCCAGCAGATATCCAGCAGGGGCGTACGGGGTCTCCCTATGGTACCCTCGCACACCACCTTCCCAAGGACTGGCAGGGCCCCCGAGAGTGTCTTGTTTCCATGCCAGACAGTGATGCAGCCTGCCAGTAGAAGCTCTCTGGGTGGTACTGTAGCAGAGTGGAAGGTCTTTTCTGTGACACCTTGACTGTACTTGGCCGTCTAAAGGCAGTGCAGGTGCTGCCTTATCCTTCTTTGGCACAGACTTCCATGTGCATTCTCCGGGTCAGGTCCTCAGCGATGCGCACCCACTAGGGCATTAACGGAAAAGTCGACAAGTCGACTGAGTCGACTTCATTACACAAGTCGACTCCCACCAGAGGAAGTCAAAGTTGAAAAAAAAAATCCTTTGTATTTTTTTCTATCATTATTTTTGCTCCATGTGTGCGTCTGTACAGCATTCAAACAGTAGGATTGCTTATTGTCAAGGACGGAATTATCCAATATTACAGTGCTACATTACATTTGGTATAATATGGTTCTATTGTGAAAATAGCAGATCTACTGCGAGGCGTTGTGAGCATGTAGATCGGCTATTTTCACAATTTCTGCCTCTATATATTTGACAATTGGACAATGTTTAATTTGTCATTTTAGAGGTAATAAAAATGTGAATATACCCTCTATATACTTAAACTTTATGTTGGTTTGTTGACAGTTGAGTGAGAAAACAATGTTGCACATTAAGTTTATTATCTGGGGACCCCCAAAAATAATTGGGGGGTCGTGTGTGATGTGATGACGTCATCTAACGATAACGTCGACTTCAAACTTTTTACTGAGTCAAGTCGACTTGCAAAAATCACAAGTCGTTAATGCCCTAGCACCCACCGAGGCACTGTTAATTTCCCAAGCTACTTTTGATGACTAAGGCTTAAGTCTGGCTTTTATTTGTCAACGAAATTGTCAATATATTTTAGACTAAAATGTTAGGGAGTGACTAGTGGAGATCCAGTAGAACTAAGCATTTTTAATTTTCGGGTGTTGCACGTTGTGAGCTTGTAGATCGGCTATTTTCAGCATACAACCGAGTGTAAGATTAGCCATTACGGTGCCATCAAGGCCAATCAGCAATTGGCGAGGCAAATAATGGTCGAGACAATGTTGTAGAGGGTGATGGTTATGCTTTATGTACATGATGTCATGTGGAGAAATAAGATAGAACTCGGGTCAGTGGTACGGTAATTCTGCCAATACAAGAGCACAGGGATCAGACCATAGTTATACTGTAGCCGCCTCCAGGACAGGCTGAACCATAACAAGATGGGTTGTAACATAAACAATGGCTATCAGGCTTAGAAGAGACATTTAGGCTCTTACAAGCTATCACATATAATGGATTATATTAGTACAATGAGTGGTAGTAAAATAGAAAGGTTAGAAATAAGCAACCATAATAACAATATAGTATACAGAATAATTCTTCTCCACTGCCCACCATCTCTACCTGTGGTCCAGGACCCAGGCACTTAAAGGTTCAGACCCAGATCGTTTAGTTTGCTAAGCCAGCCCGGCGGGGACTCCGGTGTTGAAGGCCAAGCTGTTAGTGGATGAATAACAGCCTGTAGTAAGGGACCAATCTGGGAACTAAATCATTTCCAATATCTTTCTTCCCAGAATATTGAACCCAATTTCCAGGTCTATATAACAATAATTCAGCTCAATAACAGGTTGCTTACTTCAGGCCGTGACCCCCCAAATAATCATGTTTTAACTGGGAACCCGGCACCCTGACGAGCACTAAGAGTTGAGGAATTTTGTATAACACGGTGCTATTGTGAAAATAGCAGATCTACATGCTCACAACGCCTCACAACTAGCAGATCTACATGCTCTACAATAACCAAAGACAATGCATAGATATTTTCTTTCCAGGACCTTCCAGGACCCTTGATAAATTCCAAAACTTTTCCAGTACTGGAAAAATATTTTTCTAATTTCAAAATATTTCCAGGAATTTCATGACCGTGGGAACCCTAGATTTAGTTCCCAGATTGGTCCAGCATGAGGCTAACTTTCCCTTACTACTGGAGCCTTGTCGTCTTGATGTTTGACGGCCACGCGCAGTACCTGGGAGAGGCGTCATCACACGGCGATATCCAACGCCTCATCCACAGGATCACAGTGCTGCTCATATCCACTCCATTTGGGTTGCTTTAACCCATTTAATGCTTTAACTATTGAAAAATATCAGATATACAAGCTCACAGCGAGCTTGTAGATCTGCAGAACATTAAAAGCGAACATTTGTAACTCATTTACTTGCTTCCGGGTGGTCCCTTGAACAGCATATTTTGAGATGGGGTTCCGCGGCCAAATACATGTAATTTTGGGGGTCCTTGACATGAAAAAGTTTGAGAACCACTGGCGTAGAAACATAGGTTTTTCAAAAAACTTCTAAAAGATTCAAAAATATCCAAAAAATCTACAAGCTTGCAGCGCACTGTGAACTTGTATATCTTTTTTTTTTTTTTTTTTTTTTTCAATAGTTATGGCATAAAATAATGCGTAATAATGTGCTTCCGGTCTAAATGCGTTAACCAGGCTTAGTGCCCATGCTGCCTGTCTACGGCGTACGGCCGCTGCACTAAATGTAGTCACACAAAGTCGATTCAAATAAATGTATTCGGTTAAGCTGAAACGAGCTGAAACCCTTTCCACTCCACTAGCAATCCAAAAATCCCCGTTCAGAAATCCAACATGATCTGCGGTGCATCGGAGCGCGGAGCAGCTGTGTCTGCTTGTCAAAAAACTACCGACCACAAGTGAACGCTCACCCGCTCCCCAGCGCTTTGATTATTATTTCCCGTTTCGTGTCAAGGAAAAAATTTATATCGGCACAGCTGAGCTTGCTCAGAATGAGTATCCATTCTATATATACCAATAAAACGTCGGTTAATAACCCGGGCTTTTATTTAAACCAGAATGAATATTACCTAACCTTATTAAAAATGAGGCCATCAAGTAAGATGTAAATTGGGAATCATTAATTTGATCTCGCTCCAAAAGAGTGCGTTCTCAGCAACAACTACAGTGTAACGAGAGAGAGAGAGGTCTGTGGTCTTTAACCCATTTAGGCCTAGAATTGTTGAATGTTTTAACCAGTGAAAAATAGCGCGGCACCGAGTGCCGCGCTGCGAGCTTGTAGATCTGCTATTTTTGAAAAAAATTGTGATTTTTTTTTTGCAAATCTTTGAATATATGTATTTTCAAAGCGAACGTTTGTAACTCAAATTTTGCTTCTGGGTGGTCCCTGGAACTAAATATTTTGAGATGGGGGTCCGTGGCCAAATAAATATCATTTTGGGGGTCCTTCACATGAAAAGGTTTGAGCACCACTGACATAGTAGTCTCTCAAGAACAGACTAACTGAGCTCCAGTTAAGTGAAAAGGACCTTTTCTTTGACGATGGCTGGCCAGATTGCTGACATAGAAACATTAAAAGACACTTATAGAATCGGGTCAAAATTCTAATTTTCACGATTTTTCAAAAATAGCAGATCTACAAGCTCGCAGCGCGGCACTCGGTGCCGCGCTGTGAGCTTGTATATCTGCTATTTTTTTATACTTAAAGCATAAAATATTGAGTCATATTGTGTTCAGGCCTAAATGGGTTAATATTTTATAGATATTTTATTAGTTTACTTTGCAATGTGTACATACTGTATGTAGATCGGTTAACCACTTAAAAATCCCCTATTCTTCGTTCACTGGGGACCCCAGGGGTCTGTACTTTTGTCCCTCTACACCAAATCTCTTCCAATAGCTGATCTACAAGGTCACAGTGCATGATGGGATATTGAGTTTGTACAGTAGATGTGCCATTATCTATTATGACATGCCCAGAACCGGAACACCATAAATATACTGTACATTTGCAAGGAGTTCAAATCTACCTTTTTGTTATTTTAGAAGGAATGTTTATTTTTTAAGAAAAAACTAAATGGCATCTCGATTTTGAGATGCCATTTAGGCATAGGCGAGGTTTAAATAAAAGATTAGCAGATTTACAAGTTCACAATGCGTAGAATAGATGGAGCTTGTAGTTGGCTATTTCTGCATTTTGATTATTAAATCAAGTAATAAAAAAAGGTAATCGATGGAACAATAGCTAAGAATCAAGAGTTGCAGCGCCACTAAAAAAGAAATAAAAAAAGCGGAAAACAAGGAAAGTGTGTGTGCCGCTGTTGCTAGATTTCGTTAGTTATGAGAGGGCCCACGAAATCTAGCAACAGGGGCAGCTATGAAAGAAATCGACTAAAGCAAGTATGAATTTGGGTATTATAAAAGGCAGATTTAACCCTATATGAGTTTTGGTCAGAATGCCTCCTTTAACTGCAATCCTAGACCTAATAGGATTACCTAGGACAACTGTTACCTTGCACTACTGGAACAAAAGTTGTACTGACTCTGACCTCTAACGTACTTTTCCCTGAGAGGGTTGCTGTGGCGTCTTGCTGTGGCTCCCATTATTATACTTGTGTTGCATGACTGCATTGACTAGCAGTGACTGTTATGTGCACTCTTTTGTTTGGCACTGTTTGTTAAGTTATGCTTTGAGTATAGCTTTTTTGTGTGTGTGACGTGTCACTTATGAGCGTTGAATGTTTCGTGGTCACTTTATGTATATATTCGTCTTCTTTTTTTTTTTTTTTGCAATAGCTTTCGACACTATGTTTTATTTATCTTTTTTTGTGCTTGCTCTTTGGACTGTACACTACAGTAGTCTTTTTCTTTTTCTTCTCTGTAACTTTAACTGCTGTGCTGCCTCTGGGCAACTAGGTATCTATCTATCTAAGCTTGATGCATGCTTGATGCAAACTTGCTTCTTCAAACCATTGGACTTCAATTGGGAATGAATGGGCAATGCTTCCCCCCTCCTCCCCCAACAACTTTGAAGAGACTTTTCCATCTACTGTCTGTCCAGAGCCTGCGGCTGCCAAGATTTGTTTTCTAAATCGTCCGTTCGCTCTCTTTGTTGCCTCTTTGCCTTCATGCCAGCCTGTCTGTCTCCATGTTAGGTGACTCTTTGGTGTGTGTGAGCGTGGTCTCTGCGGGCTGCGGTCTTTGAGAGGTGACACAGGCCCTGCAGGTGAAACACACTGACAAGGCGTTTGTTGTTGGCACGGTGCACACAAACAAAGGTGTCTCTGCCAAATGTCTGCCATCTTCAGCGTTGGGGGAATATTGTGTGTTTGTGTGTGTGGTTAAAATGTGGCTTATCTCTTCTTTTCTTGTCTTGTGCAGATTGGGACTGGCTTCAAGGATGAAGATCTGGAGCAGCATTACAAGTTCTTAAAGGTAAAGATTAATAAAACCCTCTCTGGTTGTGTTTTCAAAAAAGGCTTCTGTTTTTAACAAAATGAAGAAAATAACAAAAAAGTATACACAAAACATAATAATTGGGGCGTTTTATCTGGTGTCAGGGACTGGTAATTAAAATAAAGTAGCACAACATATAAACAACCGAATTCAAGTAACGTAATTCTAGTTATTGCGTTTCATTCAATGGCAGTCATGTTTGTTTGCTTTTGGTGGGTGAAGCGTGTAGCAGCCAGGGGACTGCCCATAAGTCCGAAGGTTCATTAGTCCGAAGGTTCATTAGTCCGAAGGTTCATTAGTCCGAAGGTTCATTAGTCCGAAGGTTCATTAGTCCGAAGGTTCATTAGTCCGAAGGTTCATTATTCCGAATTTAGTTAGGGTTACTGAGGTTAAGGTTAGGGTTAGAGTTAGGCATAGTATTCTTAACAAATTCGGAATAATGAACCTTCGGACCAATGCCATGGCACCTAGCAGCCAAACCCTCATTCACTCACTTAACCTTGAGAGTCTGGTTCAAAATAAGACAGCCTCCATGTAAATAAGCTCTTAGCTACGTACATTCTGACGACCTTTGCTGCGTGGCACGCCCGTCTCTCTCTCTCTCTCTCTCTCTCCCCCCATTTTCTGTCTATATACTGTATACTAGTAGTAAGACACCTGAGGGTGAAAATGCGACCTCAGGGTGACATGCGACTTTATACTTGATTTAATTTAGTTATTCGCACAATAAAAACGCACCCGTGTGAAGTGGAGCTGTGTGTGTGTGTGTGTGTGTGTGTGTGTGTGTGTGTGTGTGTGTGTGTGTGTGTGTGTGTGTGTGTGTGTGTGTGTGTGTGTGTGTGTGTGTGTGTGTGTGTGTGTGTGTGTGTGTGTGTGTGTGTGTGTGTGTGTGTGTGTGTGGATCATGTGTACCGATTTTTGTGACATTTGAAGAAAATATGTAGGAAAAGGAGCAAAAAGTGTGTTTTGGAGAAAATTCAAGATGGCGGAAAATCTATCCTGGCGCAAATGGGCGTGGCCTATATGGGGAGATGCGTCTTGACCCAAGGAATCCAGGGAAAAAAGAATTTTAATTTTCCGATCCACGGTTCAAGAGTTAGGGGGCAAAACGTAAAGTGGGCCGTTATAGCGCCACCATGAGGCCGAGTGATGTAATTATTTTTCGATTCATTCTTAAAATCATTATGAATCTCCTCTCCGAGGTTTGAAACTGTAGCTCCTATGGTTTACGAGAGAAAAATACTTGAAAGTGATTTCTTGCATTGTCCCATTATAAGTCAATGGGGACAATTAAGCGTCGTTTTTTGCCGATTACGTCGGCATGGTAAGGCGGATCGGAACGAAAGTTAATAGAACACCATTCCCGGCCGAGCCGCACATTTTGATGTATATATTGCGCGAGTGGCGTAAATGGTGCGGCACTAGTTACGCGCCGAAGTCAGGCTACATACACACACACACACACACAGACACACACACAGACCCACACAGCCACGTATAGGGAGCCTGTGTTTCACACAGCTCCAAAAACGGTACAGAGGTAACAATATTAAAAGACAGAAATAAGTGCAGGTAAAAGGAACCCCATAAAGTCCTGATGTTACTCGTTCATCCCCTGGATCCTGGAAGTCATTTCTCAACGAAGAATAACAAACGAGGTTTCTGCCCGACAGTGACGATACAGTATAAATTTACCCTTTTTACCATACTGAGTGAAGATGAGTTGGCAATAAGTATGTGTCTACCGGTATTCCAGATTGAAGAACCTCTCTTTAATGGAGAACTGGCTTTGCACCGGTGTCACACGGCAGAAATTGCACATCTACAGCTTGTAGATCTGCTATTTTCGGTGCGCAAAACAGGGCACACAACAAAGTATTATGATTAGGCATTATACAGCCCGGAAGATGAGAGAAAAACTCATTATCAGACATCAACGCTCAACGTATCATTAGGAGCCTTTGTCTGTTTATTGTTTTTCTTCTAAAATTGTCCAATTTCTTTTTTTGTGAGCATGTCAGCCTTGCTTCGGCAACACGGCGTAATGAGCATTAGTTAGCGCTTGCATTTGAGTTTATTTATTTAAACTCTGCATTTTTAACCCATTTAGAACGGGGTACACATATTGTGTATCGTTAATTTTATGCTTTAACTAATGAAAAATAGCAGATATACAAGCTCACAGCGCGGCACCGAGTGCCGCGCTGCGAGCTTGTAGATCTGCTATTTTTGAAAAATCGTGAAAATTAGAATTTTGACCCGATTCTATCTTTTGAATACTTCTAAGGTTTTTTGAAAGACCTATGTTTCTATGTCACCAATCTGGCCGGCCATCGTCAAAGAAAAGGTCCTTTTCACTTAACTGGAGCTCAGTTAGTCTGTTCTTGAGAGACTACTGTGTCAGTGGTTCTCAAACCCTTTCATGTGAAGGACCCCCAAACTGATGTTTATTTGGCCACGGACCCCCATCTCAAAATATCTAGTTCCAGGGACCACCCAGAAGCAAACTTTGAGTTACAAACGTCGCTTTGAAAATACATATATTCAAAGATTTGCACAAATTTTCACGACTTAAAAAAAAATAGTAGATCTACAAGCTTGCTGCGTGGCACTCGGTGCCGCGCTGTGAGCTTGTATATCTGCTATTTTTCACTGGTTAAAGCATTCAATAATTCTAGGCCTAAAGGGGTTAAAAATGAATCAAACATTGGGAGGGAGAGCCGTTAAGTCATCCACAGGCTGTCATATCCAATCAGCAACACAGTAACGCAGAAGGAGCGCTGCGACATGGGCTGATGGATTGCTCTCTTTCAGTTTTACCCCCCTGCAAAGACATTCGCATCGCGTCCCGACCGCAAAGAGAAAAACACAGCGCTAAACAACAAGACGGAGCTGCCGTTTGAATGATTTGACACCTGGGCTCTCTCGAAAACAATGGCTCCATGTGGGCTCATTAGACTATACTGAACACCGTTGTGTCTATTTAGCCCGAATACAATGATATGTTTTTAAATGTTTTGCTCACAAAAAATGGTCGATTTTCCAGGACCTGTCGCATCTGTTTCCTTGCAAAGGTTCTGTATTGCATAACAAGGTAACGGTTTGATTGCCAACATGGATGTGGGTGCCGTCTGTGGGTGATAACGTATTCATTTCTTAATTGATGTACAGCAATCTAGGTTAATGATTGCCATTAGACGGTATGATCTCAAGATATTACATTTTAATTGGAGTCGTGTACTGGATAAATAACAAGCTTATCTGTTGTTTATTTATCCAGAGCGGCATTATTAAACATTTGACAGTTCAGGCATTTATCAGACACTCTTAACCAGAGCAAGAGTGAAATCTGTGTAAGAAGAGTAAGCATGAAACTTAGACAACAAACGACCGTGTATATAGTCCCATAAGTCGAGTGCAAAGAGAATAAATGTAGTGCTCAAAGAAACTGGGAGCAGGGGTGTCGCACCAAATTCTGGGCCCTGGGTACAAGGATTCACTGGATTATTTATTTTGTGCTTTAACTATTGAAAAATAGCAGGTATACAAGCTCGCAGCGCGGCACCGAGTGCCGCGCTGCGAGCTTGTGTATCTGCTATTTTTGAAAAATCATGAATATTTGAATATTTCAAATCCTTCTAAGGTTTTTGGAAAAACCTAGGTTTCTATGTCAGTGGTGCTCAAACCTTTTCACGTGAAGGACCCCCAAAATTATAGGTATTTGGCCACGGACCCCCATCTCAAAATATTTAGTTCCAGGGACCCCCCCCCCCAGAAGCAAAATTTGAGTTATAAATGTTTGCTTAAAAATACATAGATTTGCTCACATTTTCACGACTTTTTTTCAAAAATAGCAGATCTACAAGCATGTAGATATTTTTGAATAGCTAAAGTATCTAAAATAAGTAAGGCCCCTCCACCTTGGGCCCTAATAACTCAGTCTCACTCCTCCCCCCCCCCCCCCCCCCTGTGACGCCCCTGACTGGGAGAGCAGGTAAACATCATTAAAGAGTGAGGGGGAGAAATTGCTCAAAGACTAGATCAAACATTTCAAGCGAACCACTAATGGGGGCTGATGATCACACATGCTTCAAAAACCTCTTGGCAGAACAACGCATCAGGCAAAATAGCAAGCACTATGTGCCTGTGCGAAGTGGACGCGTGTCTAACTGACTGACCAAATTAATGAACTTGCGTAACATGGGTGATCAAATAATTAATCGTGGGAAATGTTTGACGTTGCGCCTCGAGTCTAATTATCAAAGTTTCACCTGCATTTGCCAATGTGTCCCACCCTTCTTGACATCATTCCCAGTCTTTTATTCTCATCTGAGGAGGAGAAACGCCTGGTAAATGACTACATCAGATGGTGTCTGTAGGTGCTGCACAGCATCAATGTACTAACTTCTTTTCTTTTTAATTTTTTAAGATATTTCTTTGGCTTTTCCTGCCTGTTTATTGATAGTATACAGTATATAGACAGAAAATGGGGAGGGAGAGAGAGAGGGGCGTGCCACGCAGCAAAGGTCGCCAGGATTGGGATTCGAACATGCGACACACTATCGGGCTGCATTGGAGGCTAAGTGCTCGGACCCCTTGGCCAGAGGTCCGGGCCAAGCTTACAAATTGTCAGTTCTTGCCTAGCGTACGCCGTTACTTCCTACCACATCTACCGGTGGTGGTACGCGTAACGTACCACAGGAGAACGTGTTCCTAGCGATGTGTGTCGGTGTGATCGATCGCCCCGCTAAGTAAGCAAGAACGAAGGTCACAACAAAAAGGGCAAGGGACCAAGGGCCAGTTGATACAAATGACAACATTAATGATACCTGATAACTTCTGTCTTTCATTGGCGCCTTACATTGTTTTCTGGCAGATTAAACATAGTGGTATTGCAGATTAAACATAGTGGTATTGCAGATTAAACATAGTGGTATTGCAGATTAAACATAGTGGTATTGCATTTGCATGAGATGGTAAAAGAAACAAAAGCATTCGTCCATTTTGGGTTAAAGTGCCGGTTCTCTGCATCAACTTTTCGGCGCTTGCTGAGGCTTTGCTTTTGCTCTGAGTGAGTGCACTCGGTTTTCCCTTCCTGGATGTTTATTCATGTAATAGTAATGCAGGCTAAAGATAACTTCAATCTGTCTATTTTTTTTTTCTTTTCTTATTGAGTGATTGATTGATTGGGCCAGTCAACATTGTGCCACAGGCCATAAGTGGCCCACGGGCCTGAGTTTGAGTATCACTGCTCTCTGCACCCTTACAAAAAACATGGTCTCTATACTGCCTCCCCCTGGTCAGACGG